>NC_054829.1:49376646-49679676 GCF_018345385.1 Vulpes lagopus | reverse complement strand
CACTTTAAGCAAACTAGGTATTAATGAGCTCAGCATTTCATTCCTTGGAATACCCAGTGAGAAGAACAGACCTTCACAGTTAGGATTAAATGGTGTGGTATAAAGACTTCAAATATGATGAAAGAAAGCTTTAGATGTGAAAAAAGTTAGAGTTCACTATTCTGATAAAATTAGTGTTTCATGGTGCAAGAGTTATTCAGTATGCTGTATTATGAAATATTTAATTAAGAAACTGTAAATAAAAAAATGTTATGAGGAAAAAACCCACTTAGATAGGAAAGATTCTTTAGGAGAAATAAATAGGTAATTATGTTTTGTTCATTCGAACAAATGATTCTAAAATTATACCATTACATTCTAAAAATATACCATTATACTATACTAACTGTATTCATTTACATTAGCAACTTCTGGTTCAAAAGTGTCCTTGTCAAACCATCTCCTTACATATATACTGAAGAGCAATGGTAATAAAAATAATAATTATATATGTTGATATTGAATATTTCCTAAGTTCTAGGTATTGTGTTATATAGTCACATGATTTATCTTTTTATAATAGTAACCATTTTAAAGAAGACAATGAAGCACAGGGAAGTTAAGCAAAGTCATGAAGCTATGAAGTAGCAGAATAAGGATTCAAAGAAGTCAACTTGACTCCAGAGACTTGGCTCTTAACTATGACCTGTGCTTCATTCTTTTCAATTACAATGCTACCAAATTTTCATGATTTAGTGCTTTCCCACAATATTTCCTTTGAAAACATTGGTTATTACAGTTATCAATTAAAATAGACATTGGTAAAAGGCACTGAGGTGGGCACTTGACGGGATGAGCCCTGGGTGTTATTCTATATGTTAGCAAATTGAACACAATAAAAAATAAATTTATAAAAATAAAAAATAAATAAAATAGACATTGGTCTATTCACAATATCATTTAGAATGTATAAATTGCATAGGTCAAAAATGGAAATCATGTTTTATGGAAAGTAGAAAAGTGTTGCAATAAAACTGCTAGATTAAAGAAAAAATGTTAATGATGGATTTCAAACCAGATTCAAAATGTAGTGTATGTTACAAAGCACTTCAAGTAAATAAATTTCTGTCTTATACATATATTAATATATATGATGAGGACATGTAGAAGATTAGCTATCTGGAAGTAAAAGTGTAACCCTTTAAAGTTATTAAGGATTTTGACTGAGTTAAAAAATTTTTTTTTAATTTTTTAATTTTTATTTATGATAGTCACAGAGAGAGAGAGAGAGAGGCAGAGACACAGGCAGAGGGAGAAGCAGGCTCCATGCGCCGGGAGCCCGATGTGTGATTCAATCCCGGGTCTCCAGGATCGCGCCCTGGGCCAAAGGCAGGCACCAAACCGCTGCGCCACCCAGGGATCCCTGAGATAAAAATATTAAGTAGAAAATGCTCACAATTAATTAGGTTTTTCGCATTTACTATTCTTGTACCCACAGGTTCTAGATTGTCTGGCAAGTGTTCTAAGTAGGGTTAGGATCTAAATCTTTAAACCCATATATAAATGTCTAACTTATTGGAAAGAATAATCCATGAAAGCACCAAAGTATATAGGAATGTGTATTAGTGTTTATTTCTTCATAAGGGGATCAGAGAGGAGTCCATGACTTCTTTTAACCCAGTGTATGAATAAAAATTCACATGCACCTCTTTCACTTGGCCTTTTCTGAGCTACTTCCTTTATAATAAACTGGTAAATTTAAGGAAAGTGTTTTCCTGAGTTCAATAAGGTGTTTAGCAAATTATCAAGTTTGGAAGGGGAGGAGGTCATGGAAACTCTCAAAGTTATACCTGGGTGGTTAGAGGTATGGGTGGCTATTGGGAATTGTATCTGGTGTCTGACATGCAGGTAATCTTGCAGGACTAAGCCCTTTAACTTGTGGGATCTTTATTAACTTCAGGCAGTTAGTGTTAGAATTGAATTGAATTTTGGACTCCTAGAGGTTTCAAAGAATCAGAGAATTGCTGCTGAGAAACACACTACTTATTTGGTGTCAGAAAGAACAAGAGAATTGCTAACCAAGTCTTAAGATAAGTCCAATTTATTCAGCAGAGAAATATATGAAAAAAGATGGACTTAGAAAAAGATATCAAGAAGTTTATAGGGTTTGGCTAAGTGTATATTAAAAATGGGGACTGAAACAATACTTATAGTATTAATCTACTCTGTATGGCTGTGCAAGGACATTTCATGTGACCTCATTTAATCCTTACAACTATCTTAATTATTTATATTTAATTATTTTTAGAGAGAGTATAAGAGCAGAGGAGGATCGCAGAAGAAGAAGGAGAGAATCTTAAGCAGGCTCCCCAATGAGCATGGAGCCCCACCCAGGGCTTGATCTCAGGGCCCTAAAATCATGACCTAAGTCAAAATCAAGAGTCTGATACTCATCCGAGTAAGGCACCCAGGCACTCCCTTACAGTAATCTTTTAAAGTTATATTATGATCTCCATTTTACATATAAAGAAACTAAATCTGGGAAGTTACATTCTTGAGCATCCCACACATTATGAGTGACAGACTTTAGATCCAAAACTGCTTGATTTCAAAGTCCATGTTTTTTCCAACACAGCAACATGAGGAAGCAGTATCAAAAGCAAATTATAAATTAGTCTTTAGTATATGTTAGTCTACCTCAGAAGTTGGCAATATAGGGAAACATAGTTTAGAAACAAAATCGTCTATAGCATTTGTAAACAGTTGGCAAGAAAGCAACACCAAAGATTTGGTGATACACTTTACAAAATTAGTGTTCACCTCTATCCACATTTTGAGATTGTTGGTAACAATTATTTCACATTCTTAACAGTTGTCTCTACAAGATAGAATTTTGAAGCTACTGCGTAGAACCATTAAATAGTTGCACCATTGAAAATATTTGTATATTTGTATTATTAATGTAAGGCACATAATGGATAATGTATATAACCACTGCAATTGTTTCCTCATAACAAAAGTGATAGTATACTCAGCACTCCTGTTTTCTGGTAGCTTTACTTTATAAGATTAATAGATACTATTTATTATTTAGCCATCCTGTTTCTAGGCCTAAAAGAAAGTGAAGAATAAACCAACCCTGGATAATCCAAGGAAGTTTTTAATAATCCAACTGATTTAATTATTTGGATACTTTCATCGATGAAATCAGCCCTAAAATTTACTCTGATTTTCCTTGACAGCCTCTTCGAGCCTGCCTACTTGTGTGTCCATATAACTCAATAAGCTGGTTTCAAAGCTAAAATACTTCCATAAAACCTGGAAAATTGCCTTGTAACCACAAAGTAAAACGATATCTGAGGTTGAGTTCTTAGGGAAGAAGCAGAAGAACTGCAAGAAACTAAATCCTTTAAACCTCAACCCCCCCAAAAAAAATACAAAAAAAAATAAACCTCAACCCATTTTGTCCTTTGTATTCATTAATGCAAGGAATATTTCAGAAACATAAGCAATAAGGATCATTTCAATAAAACTAACCTTTTAATTAATTCTAAGTCAACCAGAAAGTCCAATTAAGCAGAACAACCTTCACAGAAAATGAAATTGCAATATCCACAATTTGTGCTGATGTCTGATTTACAATTCATAGTAATTGAAAAAAAAAGAGTGACTAAATTGGACAAGTTTTGAATCTGGACTACAGACTATGATGTGATGCAACTGTCCTTGTGCTTTAAAAATTGATATATGTTATAAAAGTTCAGTTTCACAATTAGCTCAGTTTAAAATAAAACAGAACATAAATAGAATCATTTCTTCAACTACCATCTCAGAATAGGCTTTAGGACTGAAAAAACTGAGGAAACCATCTAATGTTCACTTGTATATAATAGAAGAATCTGCATTCAGAAGCTGCAGTAGCTTACCAATGATCATGATGCCAATTCTCAAAACTTTTGGATAAGAGCTTACATTTTATATTTAGTTTTAAGTTCAGGAAGTGAAGTTCTTTCTTTCCCAAGAGGATTTACAGTTTCTGATGGAATTAAAGGGCAATTGAAAGATCTATACAGCAGTGGTTCTGACATAGAAGATTAAACTTTGAATAAATGAAAATAAAAATCTTTGAATATTCTTGTGCTTCTGGTATGAAAATAAGGTACAGGAATAAGAGATGTGGATTTATAGATATGACTTGAAGGCTCCTCTAGCACATGTATTGGAGATGTTTAGAAAAGAAGACATGACATTGGGAGTAGGAAAGTGAAGTAAGTAAAGGCAAAGCAAGAGAGGATGGTACATACAAACAGATCTGACACAAAAATAAAGGAAACAAAGGGCAAGTTAAGACATTCAATACAGTAGAAGTCCTGCATTTTTAAGGAAGGAGGAATGGTTATTTGATAAAGCCCCGATTAAGTAAATCATTAAAGCGGTTGGTCTAACAAAAATATATTTAAAATGTTGCATTTTCTATCTGGAAGCCCATTATGTCTAGCCATTTCATATGTCGATTGCTCTTGCTAAATCATAGGATTTTACTTCTGAAAACAGATGTGTACTTTGACAAATGAAACATGAATTCATTCATCCTTTACAAATCAGATATATAGATAACATAGATCATTAACATGATAGTGAACTGAGTATATAAAGAAATTTTCAGAAAAAAAGAGGGAGACCCAACAAAGAATTATCTTCGAAGATCTTGATATGAAATAATGAAGCCTAATCTAGGCTAAAAGTGTATGATGTGTTGCTATGGTCTTGGTAGAAAGGAGCTATAAAAAATGGACTCCAACACTGAAAATGTTAGAGAGTAGAAGTTGCAGAGTTTTCAGTTTTTGCTCTTGGTTTATGATATCCTTCAAATAGTGTTTTTATATTTAGTAGATACTTTAGTTATCTTTCTTTCAAGGCTGAAAACATTCTTCATATACCTGTATTTATACATAAAATATTTTCAACAAAAACAATAAACAAATAAGAAAACAAAACCAAAATGATTATAATTCCAGTGGGTACAAAACTATATCATCAAATAGAGTTGTAGTTCCAATATGCAAATAAGATATATTGTTTTAATTTACTTGTCTGCCTTATCATAACAAAGATAAACACTCTCATGAAAAAAATTGTTAAGAACCACTCATAGCCAGAAAGTACTTAAATTAATATAACAATCTAATCTAATTTGGGCATCAAAAAATGGCTTCTTCTTTTGCTATAATTTGACAAAAACATTTAGTAATCCATAGGCCCCTCTGATATATGGTTTTTCACAATCCAGTTTCAGTTATCTGCAGTCAACCACCACCCTGAAGGATCTGATCCTTCTGACATAAAGTCAGACAGAAGGACAATAGCAGTCTAATGGTACATCACAATGCCTGTGTCATTCACCTCACTTCATCTCACAACATCACAAGAAGGGGAGTACAATGTAATATGATACTTTTTGAGAAACAGAAAGAAGAACAGAAAAGGAGAGAAATCACATTCACATAGCTTTTATTACAGTATATTGTTATAATTGTTTTATTTTATTATTAGTTGTTAACTTTTTTACAATTTACAATTTTTAAATTGTAATTTTAGAATTTACAATTTTTTATGGTAAACTTTATCATAGGTATCTACATATAGAAAAAAAGCATCAGAATACAGGGTTTGGCATCATCCATGGTTTCAGGCAACCACTGGGAATCTTGGAAGTATCCCCTGTGGATAAGGAAACACTACTATAGATGCTAATAGTCAAGAAGTACATTAAATATCATTCATGTAGAAATGGGAGATATAGGTAGTGATTTAGACAGCCCTAGTTATAATATTGACATTAATTACAGGGATCTCTAGTGAATGCTTTCAAGATATACTATATACTTCAAAATAGTTAATAAGGACCTAAAAAAAGACTCCATATTTTTTCACTGTATTTCACATAGTAGTAATAACAAAAGAAGCAAAGCTCTTTTTAATATGCTGCAAATTCTTGTATATCAAAAAACTATACATCTGAAGTTTCAGCTCCTGTGATTATTGTTGGTAACAGAGGGAGAAATGCTTTCATTGCTTCTGCCAAGCGATAGTTGCTGCATTTGCAAACATTGGGAAATGTTACAGAAGCCCCATTAAAAAGTGCCAAATCTTTCTTAAAGAATGATTCAAAGATGTAAAACAGTATTTATATCCCTATTCACATACTTTGGAATGTTTTTTGGTAATTGTACATTTATATTAAATACTAAGTTTGCAAAATAGGTCCTTTCCCAGAGTTTCTGTAGATAGATACATTGACTGAGATGTAAACACATTTGTGTTAGTGTTTGACTTTGTAAAATGTCTGTATTTCAGATTGAAAAATTCTGACCATCTATGAATTTAAAAGCCTTCATTATTTTTCCTTGAAGCCCCCCACATATTCATGTCAATAAATAAATACCTGTTGAGAAAAGGAATTATGTGAAGCACCATGTAAGACTTGGAATCTGAACTGAAGATAAAAAATGAAAAATAGAAGTATGTATAATTATTAATACTGCTATATGCAAATCAGTGTGTCAGACACTGTGAGAAACAAAAGTCCCTATCCTCATAGAGCTTATAGTCTAGTTGGAGAAGATAAGGTTTAAATATATGAATATTTAAATAGCATAATGGATAAGTTTAATAGAGCTTGAAAAAGGCCAAGTGGTGGGTGTGAAATAAATGGTATAAAGATTTAATGCTTTAAGGAGAGCGTCACTGGGGATGGAGTCATTTACTTTTTCATAAGGTAGCTTTTAAACACTCTTATGAGTAAACAGAGAGGAAGGAACCACAAAAATTGCACAAAAGTAACACTGTGGAAAGATGCCGGGACTGAAAATACAGGCATTGTACCCTTCTTGAACTTTTACTTAAAATATCTGGGTCTCAGTTCATGCAAAGATTTGGATTGACCACAGAAATGAATGATTCTGTCAACAAAATTAGAGAGGTGGCAAACCAAAAAGCATGTTGACTACAGTGATGGTCAGGACGGTATGATTTTCAGTGCAGCATAGTGTCAGAGGTTGAGTAATATTTGATAGGTATTGAACAAGATCCATGCATTCAATCATTCAAAGTATTTGAACATAACTTAAAAATCAAATCTTCTTTGGGCACTGTATTCCAGTTATGTCAGACACAAGTCCCACTCTCAGATCCCACTTGCAGTTTTCCTCAGTGAATAAGACATACTCAGTAGTGACTATAATGCAAGACACAGTGTCATACAGGTGCTAGCATGAAGACAAGGTGCATAACCATGTAATTAATCTCCCAAAGCTTGCGTAAGAGGTCCCTAAATTATTAAATTTATATGAATTTTGAAATATGTAATTATTGACTTACAAATTAGTTTTAATATATTGATGGGATAAAAATTTAGTTCCTTTTAAAACTAATTAAAATATTTTTAAAAGTATAACACATATCCATATGCATTCCTGAAGACATTTTAATATATTAAAGAAATATTAAAATAAGCAGAATAATCATTTTGAGTATATAATCATGTATCTAATTTAACTGAATACTTTTTTATTTTCAATTTATTTTCATTTTTTTATAATTTTTTTTTATTGCTGTTCAATTTGCCAACATATAGAATAACACCCAGTGCTCATCCCATCAAGTGCTCCCTCAGTGCCTGTCACCCAGTCACCCCCAACCCCCCGCTCACCTCCCCTTCCACCACCCTTAGTTCATTTCCCAGAGTTAGGAGTCTCTCATCTCTGTCTCCCTTTCTGATATCTCCCACTTATTTTTTCTCCTTTCCCCTTTATTCCCTTTCACTATTCTTTATATTCCCCAAATGAATGAGACCATATAATGTTTGTCCTTCTCTGATTGACTTATTTCACTCAGCATAATTCTCCCCAGTTCCATCCACGTTGAAGCAAATGGTGGGTATTTGTCGTTTCTAATGGCTGAGTAATATTCCATTGTATACATAGACCACATCTTCTTTATCCATTCATCTTTCGATGGACACCGAGGCTCCTTCCACAGTTTGGCTATTGTGGACATTGCTGCTAGAAACATCAGGGTGCAGGTGTCCCGGCGTTTCATTGCATCTGTATCTTTGGGGTAAATCCCCAGCAGTGCAATTGCTGGGTTGTAGGGCAGATCTATTTTGAACTCTTTGAGGGACCTCCACACAGTTTTCCAGAGTGGCTGCACCAGTTCACATTCCCACCAACAGTGCAGGAGGGTTCCCCTTTCTCCACATCCTTTCCAACATTTGTGGTTTCCTGCCTTGTTGGTTTTCCCCATTCTCACTGGTGTGAGGTGGTATCTCATTGTGGTTTTGATTTGTATTTCCCTGATGGCAAGGGATGCGGAGCATTTTCTCATGTGCTTGTTGGCCATGTCTATGTCTTCCTCTGTGAGATTTCTCTTCATGTCTTTGCCCATTTCATGATTGGATTGTTTGTTTCTTGGCTGTTGAGTTTAATAAGTTCTTTATAGATCTTGGATACTAGCCCTTCATCTGATAGGTCATTTGCAAATATCTTCTCCCATTCTGTAGATTGTCTTTTACTTTTGTTGACTGTATCCTTTGCTGTGCAAAAGTTTCTTATCTTGATGAAGTCCCAATAGTTCATTTTTGCTTTTGTTTCTCTTGCCTTCATGGATGTATCTTGCAAGACGTTACTGTGGCCAAGTTCAAAAAGGGATTGCATAAAACGTGTAAATTGCTCTGGGTAATATTGACATTTTCACAATATTAATTCTTCCAATCCATGAGGATGGAATATTTTTCCATCTCTTTGTGTCTTCCTCAATTTCCTTCAGAAGTGTTCTGTAGTTTTTAGGGTATAGGTCCTTTACCTCTTTGGTTACAAAATCAATGCCCAGAATTCAGTGGCATTTCTATACACTAACAATGAGACTGAAGAAAGAGAAATAAAGGAGTCAATCCCATTTATAATTGCACCCAAAAGCATAAGATACCTAGGAATTAACTGAATACTTATCTGTCATTATATTTATTTAATAAATGTATTTCTCCATATGATCTTTTTATTTTGAATTTTTCCATAAAGTTTCCTATAATTTACATCACAGTTGCATTTTATGATCAACAAATTTGAATTAAGGTAATATTCAATTGACTTTTCTCTGTCAATCAGATTACTATTAAGAAAATAGTCTCTTTAAATGTGCTTCCAAAGGAGCACCATCAAAATATTGCTACCAAAAGCTCATTTCCCAAAGTGCCAAAGATTTAAAAATTAAATGTCATACATTTGAGTGTTTGTTTCATTTGTTCAGTCTCCCTTTGCTGTGTAGGGATGAATTTCAATATTTTCCTGGTTGCAGGCCTTACTTTCAGTAACGTCATTGTACTGAAAGTTTCAAAAGCCAAAGTTTTTGGCACTCCACACATTGAAAAAAATTAGTGGCTGTATGGTACTTTTCACTAACATTATATTTGTTATTCATGCCATTCAAAACAGAGAAGAGATGATGAGAGGTTTTTTTTGTGGGGGGATGATGAGAGTTTTGATTAATTCTCTTCTTCATCCGGCAAAATGCTGCCTTCAAAGTACCTACTGAAGTGTTCAATAAAATTAGTTTGAATATTAATTTATAATTAATACAGAACTAAGAGTATCACTAATAATAAGTATACATATAAGGAAGGCTATAAATATATTAGTAACAATATAGGTATATTATTGTAATAAGACACATCAAAATATTTTTCATGATTCCACTGAACACTTCAAATCAAATCTCTGACTTCCAACTCTTGGAAGTATTCCTAGCTAGCCTCCACATCCTTAGCCTTCCTTCTTTACTTATTTTCTCAAAAACAAGAAAGTATACCCAGTATTTAATTTCCCTGGTGTGAAACTAAGTATCTGACATGCATCTCCAATTCCTCAAACATGTATTCCAATTCCTAAGGAAATAAAAATCAAGAATGATAATATCTTGGGAAGTGTTAACAGTCATATTTCCACTTTTAACTTATTTTTATAAATCATTTCACAAGGTTTCCTCAAGATTTCTTGCTTCATCTTTATCTAACAATGATCTTCCAAAAATAACTTTGGCCCAGGTTTTGGATTAATTTATAATGAATGGCCTCATTGAAGCTTGTCTATGCACTATGGAATATATCATCTGTTGATTTTGCTCTTTTTTACATATATGTTCCCCCTATAAAGCTGTTGAGTGAAATGGTCCTATTTATCACACAAATATACAAAATGTAATCAAATCACCCATAATATTTTCACATAGAAAATGGCTCCTGCTCACATATCTACAACCAGCAAATCAATGCCATTATATCCAAATCAAGACAATGGTTTCTAGTGGATATTTGTACCCAATGATCCCCATCACATTCTTCAAGAATCTTTACATAGTCCATTGATTCACCAGCTAAAATCTTACACAGCTGATTAATAACATTACAGTTTCTCCATAAGTATTGAACTGGATCTGCTTTGGCAACCATATCAAAATACTGCAATAGATAAATAGTTGTGATTGCCAACTTGCAAAAGAACTAAGAATTATTTTCAGTGTTCCAAGTTTCTGTTGACAAAAGTACAACCTTTATACATAACTGAAGTTTCTATTTTGCTTTTTCATCCCTAATACTCAACTCACTGGCAGAACTTTAGCAGACTTAATAATAGTCCTTCTAAATTACAGTTAATACTAAAATCTCTAAGTAGGTATTTGCTGAGCTTCTCTTCAAATTTTAAGTAGGAATTGTTCTTTAATACCCATTAGCTTATTTTCTTTTCTTTTCTCATTCATTTTCCCCTTTGGGGCCTTCTGAGGATAATTACAAAGGAAGAGGGAAGAAGAATAGTGTAGAAATTGCTGCAGACAAAGAACCAGAAGTCTCTTTCTGTTGCTGAAGCTAATGGGTTAGGTGACTGGGACCAAGCCACAGACCTTCCATTAGATTCATTTTCCTAGTCTTTACTTTGTGAATTTTAAGTATAGAACTTTTCTGTCTTTATTAATGAGTCCTCATGAACATTAAATGAATTAAGATGTGAAAGCAATTAAAAAGAAGTAACAAAAAATATAAAAATAATATGGCAGGACATAATTTATCAACGTTTCTACTGATTATTTGATTTGTTTAAGAAATCCAGTACTGATCCTTGAATATAAGTCTTTCTCCTAGAAATCTGTTGAAAGAACTGCACTGACCCTCAAGGGGTATACATTTATATGTAATTACACACCTAGCTTTTAAGTTTTTAGATCCCATGGAAGGCTAAATTGATAAATCAATACCTTGCATTTCCTGTTTAAGTTCTTGCTAATCTTTACTTTGTTTTAATCTTGGTAAGCATGTTACAGGGATTTATAGTTTGGTTAGGCCAGATAAATTTTTTTTAAGATTTTATTTATTTATTCATGAGAAACACACAGAGAGAGGCAGTGACATAGGTAGAGGGAGAAGCAGGCTCCCTGTGGGGCAGCTTTCTTGAGGGCATACTCATCCCCTCTCGGACTTAACATCTACCTGAAATAACATGTGCTGGCAACAAGGATATTATACATTTACAAACAAACAAACAAACAAACAAACAAATAAAAATCATTAAATAAACAAACACCCCCCTCCCCAAAGAAATAGACCACAGTGAGTAAATACGCTGAGTGTTAAGCAAATGGAACATGACATCTCTCCCAACAACGGTGCAAACCTCTACTTGAATCGTTCATTCTTGACCTGAATAAAAGAATTGGGCATCAGTAAATCTGCTTTCAATTTTTCTGTGATGGTACCAATACAGATCATAAAAATAACACAGGATGAAGTCAAGGAACACCTCCATGAACCTTACATAATTTCAATAATCAGGTATTCAAGTGAAACAGGAGACAGATGATGTAGGAAACACAGATCTTATCAACTTATCCTACTGCATTAACACTGCTGTTTCCATCTTATCAAGTAACCATTAGCTATCTGCAGTTGGGACCTTTTTTTTCTGGGAAAAAAATAAAACTTCAGGCTTTCTTGGGTTTCACAGATTGCTCCATCCATGTAATTCATCAAGAGATAATATCGTGAAAATTATCTTTGCCTACTAAAAAGCATCACTATATTTTGATAGTTTTGACAGCCTGGGGAAGCTTGCTGGAATATCAGGTTCCAAGTGAGTATTAGCACACTGCAGTGCTCACAGACTATTGTTTTTACCTTATGGTGTTGGCACTTGGCACAGAAACAAAATAACAGATGGCACACAGATATCAATTGTTTTTCATTCAAGAACAGTGTCACATACAGAACTTAATTATGCAAAAATGGATACAGAAGTCCTTTGTACAAGAAGTTTTATCAGCTACCTCTACATCTGTGCCTTTATTGTTTGTATCAACAAAACCTCTTTAGGGATTTTTTTCTGAGGTTAAGCTACTCCCTTTAATTATGAAGCACTGGGGTGCTTTGCTCAACACTAATGACCACATAAAATGGAAGAACAATATTGAAGGCTGACAGCCTGAGCATCTGCCAAAACTGATCCCAGAATATACCCAACCACATTCCCTGAAAATATTGATGTAAGATTTTCTGATTTCATCTACAGGCTGATTAAATTCATGTTTAACTTTGCTAGAAACTAGAAAGTCTTAAACAGGGTGTTTAGGAAAGAAAATTAGAGTCAATGGACATCATCCACCCAAAAGACACGAGAATGAGATGTTTAATGTGCTATCTTAGTTCTTTTACAAACATACTGGCAAATTATTTGTCCCAAATTATCAGCAGTAAACTGGTCCTAAGTGACTGCCTAGGACCAATTTAATTATTGAAGCCAGTAGAACTGAGTAACTTATTTTATACTTCTTAGCATAATTTGTCAAGAATTCTGATTTTCTATCAGAAAATAGTTAGAAGCCTTGGTTCAGAATGCTTTGATTTTCCAGGAGCATTCTGGGAGGAGGATGTTATGACTCTTAAAGGCAATGGATCACATTTACTCAAAGTAGCTTTAGCTTGATTTTAAACCATTAAACTGATTTTCACAATTCTGTCCCTGTTTGTTTATCATCTATCTATCATCTATCTATCTATCTATCTATCTATCTATCTATCTATCTAATCATCTATCATCTATAGTAATAGTTCATGATAGTTGAAGTAAATTTCTTAAAAGTTGAGATACCTCAACATATTTTAAGAAATTTACTCACAGAAAGCTTATCTGTAGTATCATTCTCAAAGATAGTTCTCTCAAGTAACTGATTAAAGTATTAATAGGCTCAAGGTGAATTTTTGGGAAAAGGCTGGCAAAACAAACAAGGCTAGATTTCTCATTGCTAATTTATAAGTCTATGTGATGAGTCAACTTCATTATTACTGGAGCAATGTCACAAATTGTTTTTGTGATCTGCTCTGCTAAAATGTAACTAAGAATTTGACATAAAAATGTCTAAGTTAAAAAATATCATTATCCACATGCAATCATGATACCCACAAGATTTATTCTTTATCTGAAACCATGGAGCAGTTTAAGATATTCTCTCTTCACCCTTGCACACTGTTGGTGGAAATGTAAATTGGTGCGGTCACTGTGGAAAACAGTATGGAAGTTCCTCAAAAAAATTAAAAATAAAAATACCACGTGATTCGGTAGTTCCACTACTGGCTATTTACCTAAATAAAATAAAAGCACTAATTTGAAAAGATATATGCACCCCTATGTTGATTGCAGTATTATTTACAATAGCCAAGATATGGATACAAACTCACATGTCAGTGGATACATGAAGGAATAAAGAAGATGTGGGATATATATACAATGGAATATTATTCAGCCATAGAAAAGAATGAGATTTTGCACTTGCAACAACATGGGTGGAAGTGGAGGGTATTATACTAATTGAAAGAAACCAGACAAAGAAAGATAAGTACCATATGGTTTCACTTATTTGTGGAATCTAAAAGACAAAACAAATAAACAAATAAAAGCAAAACAGACCCCTAAATACAGAGAACAAACTGGTGGTTGCCAGAGGGAAGTGGGTGGAGAGAGGGACAAAATACGTGAAGAGGAGCAGGAGGTATAAGCTTCCAGTCATGAAACAATAAACCATGGGAATAAAAGGTACAACATAAGGAATATAGTCAACGGTATAACTGCATTGTGTATCGTAATACACTTGTGGTAAGCATAGCATAACATATATAGATTTGTTGAACCACCATGTCATATACCTGAAACTAATGTAACATTGTATTTCAACTACATGTCAATAGAAAAGCACTGTGAATTAGTAATTATTGGGGAATTACTGAATTCTGTAAATTAAAGGAATAGAAAATCTTTAAAGAGAGAGATTCTCTCTATGCATATGAGCATAAAATCTATTTTCTGAGCCTTCCAGAGTAAAAATGCAGCAATGTGACAATCACCATATCAATAAACTGCGAATGAATTTACCTTGATGATCTGAAAAAAGAAAATCATTTTAAAGAGCAACACTACCATATGTGAAAGATTTTGTTTAATTAGTCTCTTAAATATGCATAAAATTCACAGAAAGATTAGAAAAATGGTACTCATTTCCCTTAGAACTAGCACCCTTGTAACCAGGGGAAACGAGTGCCAATGATATTTACCAAATTCCTACTATGTACTTGACATTTTAACCTGGATTAAATGAAGTTAAATGCAGTAATATAACATCATTAGGGCCTCAAAAGAGGACATCCTCCATACTGATAAATCATTATTTCTTGCAAGGTAAGGGAAGTAAGTATGGCAAAGGGTATCAAGACAGAATGCTCTTGTGTGTGTGTGTGTGTCTGTTATAATTTACTATAGAAGTATGCTAGCTATTTATGGCATAGATTACAGTATGTGATGGTGAAAGGAAAGATAAGTAATAGTCATAATACCATGTCATATATCATAAAAACAACAATAAAAAGTGGACAGTATCATTGAGGAGAGGAAAAGTAAAGACCAGAGTAGATAGAAACTAGAAACTATTAATTGTGATATTATGTAAGAGTTCCTGCCAGTCATGGAGATGGATTAGAAAAGAAGTCTGAGAGGAAAGTCTCTACTTTAAAAGTAGAAATCAGACTGAATCTTTTCAATAAGCTACCTATTGGATTTCTTGAAGAATCTCATAACATTCCAACCATCTGGAAAAAAACCAAGAATATTTGTAGCCCTTCAGAGAAAATGCTGTCAGCATTGCAGTCTGGTCAAGAAAAAGGTTATTATCAAGAGTTTAAAACCAAGAAGTAAAGAGGTTGTGATGACCACCAAAAACCAATCATATATGTCAAAACAGATTTTGAAAAAAAAAACAGATTATTAAAAGTTCAAAATATGATTTCATTAATACGTAGACTCTAAAAAATGAATACACAAAGTAACAAAAAGTAGAATCAGACCTATAAATACAGAGAAAAAACTGATGGCTGCCAGAGGGGAAGTGTCAGAGAGAGAGGGTGTGTTGGGATGGACAAAATGGGTAAAAGAGGAGTGAGAGATACAAGCTTCCAGTTGTGGAATGAATAATTCATGGGAATAAAAAGCACAGCAAAGGAATAGAGTTAATAGTATTTGAGCAGGATTGTATGGAGACTGATGGTTGCTACATTTATAGTGAGCATGGCATAATGTATACACTTACTAAATCACTGCACTGTGCACCTGAAACTAATGTAACATTGTGTGTCAACTCTACTCAAAATTTTTTTAGAAAAGAATTATGACATAAATTGGCATCAAAGGGATATCAAACACTCAAAGGTTGCAAGCTGAGAATCCCAATATTTCAAATCAATAAGCTCATTCGTTTAAACACTCCCTGTCTTCTTTGTCATTCCTTATTCTAAACACTTGTTCTGTCTTTCATCTTCCTTCCTCTGATCATAATCATGAAAGTAGAAGGAAGGAATACAAAAGAAGACAAACTAAAGAGCTCACTCCCAAAGAGGCATTCTGCTCTCTCACCTGGCCACTATACCCTCCCCATTCCTGTCAGATTACACTCCTCTATTTGTCCACCACTTTGAATTTCTTCATACCTATCCCCCTCTCTCTTACTTCCTATTGTTCCGTGTTTTTCTTCTCCTTTATTTTTTTTCTTACAACCCTCACCTTCCAATTTCTCAATGAAATTTGTAATTTCAGCATAAAGACAGTATTAGCATAAAAGGAAAAAGGAATGTGGAAGTAGTTCAAAATAAGCATACAAAAATAAATAAATAAGCATAAAATAAATAAATAAATAAGCATAAAAACAGTAAATGTAATTCTTGAAAACGCCATAAGCAATATGTTATTTCATTATAAAGTACATAAGCTGATTTACTGTATTTCTAATGAACTTTCTCTTCAAAAAAAAGACTACATCTCAAATTCTTATGACATTCTCACTACTGTCATAGTGAAGATGGGTTTTTAAGATGGTACTAGTTAGCAAAACTATGTAGGTATGTGGGAGAAGACTTGTCTTTGCCCTTTTTCTGTAGGGTTGATAAATGTGTCCTCACATTCATGGTGGGTGAGTTGTGTTGATTATTTCATAAATTATGAGAAATAGGAATGAGAATCTGGGTCAAATAAATAGCAGCAGAAAAATTGAGGATTTATATTTACCTTACAGGACAAGAAAAAGGAACTGATGGAAGAAAAAACCAAGTAAAGTAGCATAATTCTAGCTCCACAGTTCAAACAGCTGCTGTCATAAAGTCTAATTTGAACATAAGCAACTTAATAGAAATGTAGACACCAGGAGAGCAAAGGTTAGATTCTGACATGTTGGCTGATAGAAAGGCTGCTGATGCTGTGTGTGGTGACAGTAATGTTTCAGAAGATCCAGTGTAGCAGTCTGACACAGGAGTAGGCATAGTATGGACAGGAAAAAGCTAACAAATAGCAGAAGGACTCACAGAAAACTAAATACTAGTGAAGACAATGAACAGGTACTGCCTTCAAATGTACTGGCAAGGATATATATAAGCTGGAAAGAGAGATGGATGGAGCAGAACTTGAAGAAATCGATGACGATCTAATTGACCTGTCTCTTCTTGGGTAAAACTGAAATTTGTGTTCCATAATAATCTTGCCAATAGAAAGAAGATCCATTTCAGAACAGATCCTTTTAGAAGAATGATTTTCAACTGTTTCTCCACCACGATACTTGGAGAAAACTCTCATGTATAACACAATCCCATGTAGTATGAGCTTAGGGACAGGAATTATAAAATGGTACATAATATATGCAGTTCTTATACTGCATTTGTTAACTCTATCCTAGAGAAAGCATATCTAAGGCACAGCCTTAAATTTGCTCTAATTTCTTTTCATTTATATTTGAAAAGCAAGCACAAGGCATACATTTCAGTGCTTTATACTAATAGGAAATTACTATAATTCTCTGTCCCATTTTTACTTTTCTTTGTATCTGTCCATCATTACAAATTCTCTATGTTACATAGTTTGCCCTAATTCTACTACCAGCTCATAGTGGCTTGCTATATCTAGACTGGTTAGAAATACTTGTAGGAAAACGATGGGAAATGGAACTTTCCCTGATATATCAAGATAGGATAGCTGCAGTGAACTAAAAGCACACTTGTGGAGAAAATGAAATAGACATGCTTGGGGAAAATATTTCTTAGTGGAGAATGAACTAAAGGTAAATAAAAATACAAGGTGGAAAGCTTATATTTTTAATCTTGGTAGTTGACAGTATGTGACTAATCTTTTTTTCAACATGGCTAGAATTACATAATGTTAGTACTAATGGGAGAAACTAAATATAACATCAGCTTAAATAGTCTGTTGGCAGTAGCTATTCAAAACACATCCAGTTAACTCCTGAGTGGCTGTGCCAATGGGAGAGTAAAAAGTGCAGATAATATGAATAATGGGTTGGTTTTTCTTTCAAAGTAGCTTCCATTTAGATTTTTATCAGAGATGGAACTACATATAGACATTATACATGCTCTTCATGATTAGCTACCTCAGATCAAACCAGGTAGTAGAGACCACAAACCATGACTCATCAAGTAGGCCATGAATATTTTTTAGAAATCACAGAATTCTCAGAGTTGGTAGAAACATTAAAGATCAGCAGTTCAACAACATAGCTCACTTAATACCCCAATTCCTGTTACTGTGTCCTACTATTCAATTTATCCATATTATGAAACTAAAATTACAGCTCTAAATTTCACATATATGATAAACATTTGCTTTGTCATCTCTCATGGAGGGTAGGCTTTTACAAAGGATCAGTCCTTAATATAATACAGTGTAGTTAAAAGCTCTAGGTTCAAGTCCAGACCCTATCACTTGCTAGACATATGACCTTAAAATATGTGAACTTAATTTCTCGGAGGCTTCAATTTTCACACCTGTAAAATGAGGATAATAATTGTGCTTAACTCATAGGTCTGTCTTAACAATTAATGATATAGCATATGAATAGCATTTAATGTATTCCATTGCCCCCTCTTTGCTAGTTATTGTACAGGTTCTATAGAGCACTAGTCCTGAGAGACTAGTTTATTAGAACATAATAACCCTCACAAGAGTAGGATTTGTTCAAGTTTACTCAATATGGTGGTCCAAGAACTCATTCAATATTTCTTAAATAAAAATTTTCAAAATAAATTTTGTTTGGAAAATGCCATAGCTTCTACTCTCTTGTTAGGAATCTATGATATGCTTTAACGGATAAGAGCTGTGGTAAATAAAACTTGTCTATTTTTTGTTAATCATTTTCCAAAAATGTTAACCACTCCTTTTTTGAGTTTCTGCTAATGTCTAGAGTTGCATGCAATGCACATTGGAAAATGGTGTCTTTGAAAGGTTATATATAAAAAAGTAAGATCAAAGATTTAAAATAATTTCTAGGGATCCCTGGGTGGCGCAGCGGTTTGGCGCCTGCCTTTGGCCCAGGGCGCGATCCTGGAGACCCGGGATCGAATCCCACATCAGGCTCCCGGTGCATGGAGCCTGCTTCTCCCTCTGCCTGTGTCTCTGCCTCTCTCTCTCTCTGTCACTATCATAAATAAATAAAAAATTTAAAAAAAAATTAAAAAAAAATAAAATAAAATAATTTCTAGTAAGGATACTAGAATCAGATAGATAATTAAATACAAATTTTATTTGTAAAATGCATCAAATTTTACTTTGTTATATATATAGTGATATGCTTAACAATTTAAGTGTTATAGAACGTATAGAAAATCAAGATTCTAGTTATTGATTTGTCTCCATATATGGCCTCAAATACACAGAAATAGGCAGAAAATACAGGAGAAAAAGGTTGTTTATCTTCATAAAAGATTATGGGATTATGACTACAAGTATCATAGCACATACACTGAATTTGGCTTTTTGCTCAGTAATTTTTTTCTGGCTACCATCTGGTCCTTCGGTATGAAATAAGTAGTGTTAATATATTTAACTTGTTTTATTGGGGTCATATGGCCAGACATTTTTTATTATAATGAACGTACTTCCTGTTCTGTCCTTTAGCATGTCTATTTAAAGTTCCGTGGAAATGTCACATACTTCAATAGAAACTTCAGAATACAGAATAATAGGAAAGACATCTTCTTCTTTAGAATGGTCATCTCTGAGGATTACTTAAACCCCTAATGAAATGTAAAGATCTTATAGTTTTCAGAAAGAAAATAATCAGTATTCTCATTTTGATATGTAGAAAACAATATTTTTGGTCAATGATTGACTTTCTTAGGCTATTTATCAAATAGAACATCTGACAAATGGCTTCACCAGTCATCACTCAATAATTTACCCTAATAGTCCCTAATGCCCCTTTCTTTTCATTTGTATCTAAGATTCGAAGCAGCAAAGTTTAATAATTTAGGGCTTTAATATTTATATTATTTGGCAATTTTATATATACTGTGTGGTACAAACAAAAACAGCAATGATATTTTTTTCATGAAAGAATTTAATGATGTCTGTGAGAGCAATTCCAAACATATAGCTTATAGCAGTATCTGATCAATTTTTCTCCTCAGGCTTGAATGTTTCTAATAACAACAAAAGAGAATTTCCTTTATTCACTGAAACTAAAAGGCAGTCATTTTTCTTTGTGATTGCAAGAATGAAATAGTTAATGTGACTCTGTTTTAGAATAAATTCTTAAGTTTTCAGGTATCTTTGTCCATTCAATACACTAACTTTGCTAGATCACCACCTGTCACATCACAGAGTTCATCCAGTACCAGACTCTCTTAGATCCCATCTGAAGGTTGAAATACAAAAACACAAAAACATCTTGTTATACCTTGGCTTTTTGCCATGGACAAAAGAAAAAAAAGAAAAGAAAAAAGTATAATTGCATAATTGATGTAAATAGGATAATTAATTGCTTTCAACTCATGATTCCATGACGTGGTGAGAAAAGCTAGTTGTAAATATATTCTGTCTAACAAGTGAAAACAACAGTTGCGATCAGCAGTTGAGGTATACACTATGACAACAAAACTCTATCAGTGACAATGATTTAAAATTTGCCAGATAGTTCAAATCCCTGGGTGAGCATGAGCAAAGAAATAAATGGAGAATGATATTCCATGGAAAATCTAACTTGGAATTTCATATTTGAAGGTGGCTGAAAGTTATTAAAGTTCCACTGTGAAATTAAATATTTTTATTAAAGAATAGATCAAATTTAAATTCTATCAAAATTACTGGAACATTCATGACAATTTTCTATTTAAATTAATTAGCCAAGGTATGTATGTATGCAAGTATTTATTTATTTATTTATTTATTTAAAGATTTCATTTATTTGACAGAGAGAGAGAACACAAGCAAGGGGAGCAGCAGAGGGAGAGGGAGAAGCAGGCACCCCACTGAGCAGGGTTTGATCCCAGGACCCCAGGATCATGACCTAAGCTAAGCCAAAGGCAGAGGCTTAACCATTTGAGCCACCCAGGTGCCCCCTAGCCAAGGTTTTTAAACAAATATGAAAAATCTCACAATTATTTTCTTCCAAGGAGAAGATAATTACCTATAGCTCCATATTTGTTACAATGAATTGCTACAGAACAACTTAACTAATATTTTGTATATACCATAGTAACTGGTGATAATAGCTTATGCCTTAAATTTATTACACATTTACAATAGTGCAGTATAGTAATTTTTATTTGTGGAATGCTTTTCTTTCTTTTTTTTTTTTTTAGATTTTTATTTATTTATTCATGACACACACACACACACACACACACACACACAGATAGAGAAGCAGGCAGACACACAGGCAGAGGGAGAAGCAGGCTCCATGCAGGGAGCTTGATGTGGGACTCGATCCTGGGACTCCAGGATCAAGCCCTGGGCCAAACACAACACTAAACTGCTGAGCCACCCGGGCTGCCCCTGTAGAATGTTTTTCACTTGAGGAGAATATTTGGTCATTTCATTCTGATACTGGTACATTTCTCACACTAGCTAGATAGAGACCCAAGTTCTCCAGGAATTTTTATTTATTTATTTATTTTTGGAATGGGGGAGAGGAAGAGAGGGAGGAGCAGAGGGAGGGGGAGGGAGAGAGAATCTTAAGGAGGCTCCATACCCAGGGTGCAGCACAATGGGGGGCTCAGTCTCACAGCCCTGAGGTCATGACCTGAGCTGAAATCAAGAGTTGGACACTTAACCAACTCGGTAACCCAGGCATCTACAGGTAATCTTATACTTATTTGTACTTCACTAAAAGCTATTTGGTAATGAGTATAGTCAGAGAAATTAAATTTTGAGCTCAGCTATAAGAAATGAATTGTGAGACCCAGAGAGCTTCCAGAATTGTCCTGATGATTCCTGAGCCATGCATGAAGTTTACTGATGACAAGGTAATATTCCTTGACTAACTTAATCATGTGAATATTTAATACTGACAAGGAGAGATGAGTGAAATGAAAACATTTTCAACCAAATATCCTGATATTATAATACTTCTTTCTCCAATAACTGAATTATTCAACCCCCAGTTATATATATATTTTTTTATCATACACTAGGAAAGTCCCCTCTGATGAAAAGGATGTTAACTGATTATTAGAAAAAGAAAAACATTTTTTATTTCTCTAGTGGTATGATGATGCAACATATTCTTTCAATAAAATCACATTGTTTATTAAGCATGTTTTTCAACTTTATCCCAGTTATTAATAAATGAATATGAATTATTTAAAAACATCTGAAACCAAATTCACTCTCTCTATCAACATTTATTTGCAGAAGTTTCCTTCATTACCTAGTTAAGTTCTTAGCTTCAAATACTTCATATTGAATAATCAGTTCCAAATTCTGTGCACTTAAATCACTGTTAATAAATAGTACTTTAAATAAATAAATAAATAAATAAATAGTACTTAAAATGAATTTTACACAATTATTACTTTTTTCCTAAGTTGTTCTTATATATTGGGGTCCATGTTGATTATCTCTAATTAATTCAAGCGTTTTATCTTCCTACTTTAAGAAGCTATATAGTAAAAGTGAGGAATTTAGCTGTGTTCTCAGAGAGGGCTGGCCTTCATCCTCAGGCTCTGGAAGGTAAGCCACACCTCACAGAAATGTCTTTGTTCAGAGTGGGAGGAGGCTACAGCAAATAATGCTAGGTTGGTCACACCAGAAAGACCATGTGATCTAGAGTGTGGTCTTTCAGTGACACAGTATTGGTTGACCTGGAGACTGAGTTCAACCCTTGGACAATTACTCAGTCAACCTCTCCTACCTACCCAATGAAGCCTCAATAAAATCTCTAAACACTGAAGCTTGGATAACTTTCCCTGGCTGGCAACACCCCATGTAGCTTGTCACATATCAATGCTGGGAGGGTAAAACATCCTGGTTCCTTGGGGAAGACAATAGAGGCCTCACATTTGGAGCCCCATATGTCTCTTTTCCTGACTGATTTTAATCTCTCTCTTTTTCCCTTTAATAAACTGTAACTTTGAATACAGTTACTTTCATTTCTATGCGTCCTAGCAAACTGTCCAACTTAAGGGTGGTTTTGGAGACCCCTGAACCAAACACTGCAATCAGTATCAAAAGTGAGGACAGTCTGCAGAGATCTGTGTCCCCAAACTTCACAATTTGACTAACTCCCAGGCAGAAGTTCTTAAATGATACATCAACTAAAAGGCAAAAACTCATACACACACACACACACACACACACACACACACAATCAAATACATAACCCAGAAACTCAGTCCAAACATAAAAATGGACAATAGACCAACAAATATATTTCAGTAACTTACTGTCACAGTGTCATGTGTGCTTCCTCT
This sequence comes from Vulpes lagopus, assembly GCF_018345385.1. Taxonomy (NCBI): domain Eukaryota; kingdom Metazoa; phylum Chordata; class Mammalia; order Carnivora; family Canidae; genus Vulpes; species Vulpes lagopus. The sequence goes on along the minus strand of NC_054829.1, from coordinate 49,656,365 downwards.
CATGCTTCTTGATAATATAAATGGATTTTAATAACTACCTTAAGTGTTAGTGCAAAACAACCTTAGACATAAGAGCACAAACACCCTTAAATATAAAACTTCTAGAACTGAAAGTATTAAGACATTAATTTCATGTCTTGATACAAAAATAACCACATGGCATAGTAGCAAAATGCAATTAAATAAAACTCCCTGTAACCTTTCCATTTTTCTTTTTAAACAGAAAGGGAGATTGATGGGGGATGGGCTAAATGGATGATGGGGATTAGGGAGTGCACCTGGGATGAGCACTGGATGTTGTATGTAAGTGACTAATCACTGCATTCTACTCCTGAAACCAATATTACGCTACATGTTAACTAACTAGAATTTAAATAAAAACTTGAAACAAACAAAAAAAACCTTAAAAAATTATTTTTTTTTTAAATTTTTATTTATTTATGTATGATAGTCACAGAGAGAGAGAGAGAGAGGCAGAGACACAGGCAGAGGGAGAAGCAGGCTCCATGCACCAGGAGCCCGACGTGGGATTCGATCCTGGGTCTCCAGGATCGCGCCCTGGGCCAAAGGCAGGCACCAAACCGCTGCGCCACCCAGGGATCCCTTAAAAAATTATTTTTAAAAATGTTATGAAAAAAACAACACAAGAGTAGTTCTTTTAATCAGTTCTCTTATTACATCACTTTCAATCCTTGCCTCATTACAGTATTAATTCTTGTGGGTGCATCTACATTTGTCAATACCAATATTAAAAGTATTTGGAATTCCTAATTCCAAATTTAGCTTATGTGTGCAGAGCAAACCAATATTTCTTAAGTTTCATCAGAGTAGAATGATACTTCTCTGGTCAGAGATGATAGACCATGAAATCATTTTATGAAAAGAATCCAGGACAGCATTAAATGATGAATTATAATTGATAAATTATAATTGAAATTTTATTTTTTTAATTTATTTTTTTAAAGATTTATTTATTTATTTATTCATGAGAGACACACACAGAGAGAGAGAGAGAGAGACAGAGACAGAGACACAGGCAGAGGGAGAAGCAGGCTCCATGCCGGGAGCCTGACGTGGGACTTGATCCCGGGACTCCAGGATCACGGCCTGGGTGGAAGGCAGCGCTAAACTGCTGAGCCACCTGGGCTGCCCTAATTGAAATTTTAAAGTAAAATATAAAAAATTCCATTTACTCTGTTTTCATTTATATACTACTAAATCATCATCCACTATATTGACTTATCAGGTCAGTGTCCATTACAACTAGTGAGGGAGATTTTTGGTGCCCAGATCCTAACCTAAAATAATCTGAATTGGCAGATTGGGTAGGATCCTGGGTTTCTACATTTTAACAAGCTCCCTAAATTATTCTGTTGAATGTTAAAGTTTAAGAACTACTGATCAACTAAATTAAAAATTTCTTGAGAACTGGACCTTAGCACACTGCTTTGCAATAAATAAAGTTTATGGAATTTAAATTAGTTGTATTCTAGGAATTAAAAATTGTAAACACTATACTATTTAATTAACAAAGATAGTTTAATTTTTGTAATTTTTGTCAGGTAATATATGGGTCCAAAATATTTCTGTGGCAATTGATTTAACAGCACTTTTGCTGAATTTGTTATGAGACATGAACTCTTGCTAATCATTCTGAATGTTTCAGTGTTTCATTCGACAATATTTAAGTCAGTTTTGTTCAGCAGAAACATCTCCAGCACAATTTTATGAATATGAAAATTTAGCTCTTCATGTATCTTAAAATAAGGAAGAAATAATTATAAGGGAGCTGTCATAGAACATTTTTTTAAAAGATTTTATTTATTCATGAGAGACACGGGGAGAGAGAGAGAGAGAGAGAGGCAGAGACACAGGCAGAGGGAGAAGCAGGCTCCATGCGGAGAGCCCGATGTGGGACTCGATCCCGGGACTCCAGGATCACGCCCTGAGCTGATGGCAGTCCTAAAGCACTGAGCCACCCAGGGATCCCCTGTCATAGAACATTTTTAATGTAACAATAAACATTTACATTTGTTTCATTAATTTAAAACTATCCCTCACATTATTCATATGATAACATAATGTGAATCTAAGAATTTGGGATTAGAGCAAGTTAAAGAACAAGTGCCTTGAATTCTAACATGTTTCTTATAAAAGTGAAGCATTTAATTCAGCTGACAGGAAAAAATGGGATGAAAAAAACTGGTCTATGGCTAGCATCTGTTCACTTCTAAACCAGTGGTCAGTGTCTTAACTATTTGTACCATTGGTCAAGGGGGTGGGAACATAGCTTGTCAAGTCCTTAAGTGGTGTCTTAAGAGTGATGAGATAATAGTATTATTTTCATAAATTTCAATAAAAGCTTCTTATTCTCTAAGTTCTGCCATTACTTTCTAATTAACACCAAATTTCTGCTTATATAAAATTATATTCCATTTTTGAATTATTGCTTTAAATCTCTATGGGCTTACCACTACTCATACTCAAAATGCAGAGGGAATTTAAAATGCTTGTCCTTTGTATCACTTGTGGAATTCCATGATAATGGGAAGGAAGTAGGGTGGATAATTCCTAGGTGTGACAAATATCAGTATCTTAAAAAAATAACCCTGTTGCGAACACTCCAAATTCAAAGGTCTATCAAAGCAAATATCTTGAGCATATATTTTTATTGGAAAAATAATGGTTTTGGTACTTGCAGATTGTGAATAATTTCTATTGACTATTATCATAACAAAAATAAGAGCCAAGAATGAGAAATTTAGACAAAGAGAAACAGATGGCAGAGAAGAAAAAGAGAGTTATTTTAAAAGAGCCCTCAGGAAGAAAAAAAAAAAAAGAAGGAAATGAAGTAAAATAACATGAGGCTTAGAAAATCACTTCTCTGTGTATGAAGAGTAAGGAAACAAAGCCACCTGTAAGAAAGGTGGAACTCATGAAGCTATCTTGGGAGACCTAGGGTTATGTAAACATGTATTGGAGAAAGGTTTAGAAATAGATTGCCCGACAAGTTTAATAAAGCCAAGTAGCTGAGTAACCTTAAATAAAGGTTACATAAACTCTATCCACTCTTTAAAACTGCATGATCAAGCTCTTCTGCATTTCTGAATGCAATAAAAGAAGCAGAAGGTGGAAACCGATAGCAGGGAATTATAAAGTGAGAAAGGCTCATAGAAGATCAGATGCTTATATAAAATTCCTTGTAGTATTGTCTGAAAAATAAAATAAATTCAAGCACTCTTTCAAATTCTGAGAAGAATTTGAGATTTACTTTATCAATTGTAAGTAATAAGTGGACACTAATTATCCACTAACACCATTAGCAATTAAATGTGTGTATTTCTATGATTTTATATTTATTATTTTTTTATAATTCTATGATTTTAAACTTGGGAGTTGACTTTATATTATTTTAAGGCTTATAAAATGGTCAAAGGGTTTAACATTTTCATTTATAACCTTGACCTTCCTTTTATTGTTTTTCTCATACAATTTTAAGTTTTTCCTACTATAAATTGTTCTACCATGGGACATTTCAGGAACCTAACCTTCTGAGGAGGAAAGAGTCTACTGTTTACCAAAATATCTATCAATAAACACAGTGGAGTAGAAGTGCCTAATGGATGTAATGATTGAAAAATACTATCTTAGTCATAGATAATTATCACTATTTTTACTCCCTAGCTCAAGTAAAAATCTTGAATTTTTTTGCCAAATTTTTAAAATGGCAACTTGAAATACAATTTAAGAATAAGTTTTAAAAAAAAAAGAAAAAAGAATAAGTTGTAGAATCAGAGGGCCAAAATTCTGTCATTATCACAGTAAGAAAAAAGTGGCAATGCAGTCCCCCATCTTGCCTGATAGTGGTAATAAAGGTAATAACCAATATCTACAGTATAAACAATTTTTTTGGTCATTGAAATCATAAGCATTAATGGAACACTAGTACTTCTAGGTAGTTACATAACAGGCTGTTTGATCTTTTAAAAACAATCATTATAATCAAGCATTTAGAGAGAGTTTTCAAAATTACAGATTTACCATTAACAGCCCACACAGACGTAAAATTACCTGATTCTAAAGCTGATGCAACATCTCAAAAAAATAGTATGTTTTCTACAGTATAATTGGCCTGCATAAAATCTTTTTTTTCTTACTATGCCACTTTGTAAACTATTGATAGTTATATATACAATGAGGTAAACTTATTCTCATAAAAAAGTCTTATTGTTATTAAATCTAACATTATTTAAATATTTAGAATATTGACTATGGAAGAAGGCAGAGGACTTTGAAGGAAATAAGGAAAGTCATATCTTCCCCTCTTCTGTCAGCTTGGAAACCACAAAAAATGGCAATCTCCTCGCTCTCTGCTACTCAGATTATTGGTGGACATCAAATTCCTCTCCTGAAATTTGAATCACATGACAAGTTAAATTGATGAAGAGATTGCCTAGGAGGGTACACATATCTAAAAAAAAACTAGGACAAGCCAGATCATTTATCTGCACACATGTTTAGGTCATTGGGCTTCATGAGAATGATACATGCTCATTAAACATAATGAATAGGATTCAATAATGATGAAGTTTAACATGAAATACCTGGATTGAGATCCTAGCATTTCCTTTCTTAGCTGTACAAATTTTACAAGTTATTTATCCTTTGCAACTTTTAGTTTCCCTGCCTAAAAATAACTGCAGTTAAATGTATAAGAATAGCAAAATTATTATAGCTAAAATGTTACACTAATATTAATGGTTGCCATTTATATGATACTTACCTGTATGCCAGGGATATTTACATCTCACAACAATGCTAAGTTAGATATTGTGACATCTATCTGATACACAGAGTTGAAGGGTAGAAAGTTTGATTTCAAAGCACATAACTGCTATTAAGGATAATAATATCATTTTTACCTACCTTCCAAATAATTGTGAACATGTAATAAAAAGATTGTGCAGGGTCTTTGCAAATTAAATCGCTAACTGTGAGATGTTAGCTGTTATAGCCTGGAATTTAAATATAAGCTTTTAAAAGGAAGAGCAGTTATTCTAACCCCTAAATTCACGAAGAAATAGTATAGAATTACTACAGAGTTTTAGAATCAAAAACAATACAGAAGTTTTCAAGGTCACCTAGGCCACTGTAATCGATAAGTTCAAAAATAACACACAAAATAGTTAAATGAAATATCTGATATCCAGTAGCTAGTGGCAGATCATGGAAGAGAACTGAATATATTAGATTTCTAATTCCATGTTTTTTAACATCCCAAAGTAAACCATACCCCCAATATCTGACTTTTCATGGATAATCTTCTTTCAAGTATCAACAAGTAGAAAAAAGAATAACAGTTAAATTCTAAATTACCCTTTGACTATTAAACTAAGCATAGTTTGGTTTTAAAACTAAGCACAGTATATATATTATTCCAATGTGATAGCTAAAGAGAATAGGTTAATTTTTCAAGGTATTTTAAGTGAGAACAAAGTGCCATCTTAGCAGCCCAGCGGTTCACAATGTGGACAGAATATTACTCAGGTTTCGAACACTAGCCTAGGGGAAGAGATAGCATATATTTTGTCTGGAAGCTAATCCTCTATATCAGAGCCAACAAATGGTCTATTCTAAACTACTAAATCAGGAAGAAGTAGGAAAAAATTTGAAGCCAGTTATACAACCACATTAGGAATACAGAGTATAAGCAAAAATTACGAAAGAGTGTGCAAATGTGGAAAAGAAACTCAGCTGAGTGGGAAAACAACAACAACAACAACAACAACAACAACAACAGCAACAACAAAGCATACTTTCAGGAACCGAAGAAAAAATTTATATAAGTGATCAATAAAATAGTTTACTAAGAAACTTAATTCTGTAAAATATTTATAGATCACAAGACAGGATGAAAAGGGAAATTAAACCCTATAGAAACAGAATAAGGATAAGAACAATCAATAATAAAATAATAAAATAAATAAATCAGAAACAAAATACATGTGGCTGAAAAATGTGTAACTCATAAAGTGGAAAGACTTAATGTAACTAGGGTACATGTATGTAGCAAAAAAGAAAACTACAAATCAGAAAGAAACTATAAATGGGGATGTCAAATACTATCCAATATAAAAAAGAAAGCATTCTGGGAGAAGATATTTGCAAATGACATATCCAATAAAAGGTTAGTATCCAAAATATATAAAGAACTCAGACAATTCAACACCAAAAAACTAAATAATCCAATTAAAAATGGGTAGATGACATGAACAGACATTTCTCCAAAGAAGACATACAGATGGCCAATAGTCGCAAGAAAAGGTACTCATCATCACTCTCATCATCAGGGAAATGCAAATCAAAACCACAATGAGATATCGGCACATACATGTCTGAATGGCAAAAATAAAAACCTCAAGAAACAACTGTTGATGAAGATGTGGAGAAAAGGAACCCCCATGCATTGTTGGTAGGAGTCCAAATTGGTGGGGCACTGTGGAAGACTGTATGGAGGTTCCTCAGAATATTAAAAGTACCCTATGATGCAGTAATCACACTACTGTGTATTTATAATACAAAAACAGTAATTCAAAAGAATATATGAATCCCTGTGTTTATTTCTGCATTATTTACAATAGTGAGAGTGTGGAAATCTGGTGAATGAATGAATGGATAAAGAACAGCTGATATATGCCATAACATATATATATATATATATATATATAATAGAATATTAATCAGCCATAAAAAAGAATGAAATCTTGCCATTTGTAACAACATGATGGATCTAGAAAGTATAATGCTATGTAAAATCAGTCAGAGAAAGACAAATACCATATGATTTCAGTCATATGTGGGATTTAAGAAAAAACAAAACAAAACAAAACAAACTCTTAATTCTAGAGAATAAAGATCAGTTCCAGAGGGAGGGAGATGAAATAGGTGACGAGAATTAAAGGGTACACTTATCATGGTGAGCACTGAGTGATGTATAGAACTGTTGAACCACTATATTGTAACACCTGAAACTAATATAACACCATATGTTAATTATACTGGAATTTAAAAGAATCAAAAAGATATAGCTCTTGGGCAAAACAAGAAGACTGTATAAATTTCCTGGGAGAGAATGACAGCAACAGCACTGGTTAATAAGTTCTACACATTTTCATTTTAACAGTCAATATATCTACATATGCAATATATATCAAATAAAAATGTCCTTAAATTATAAAAGCTACAGTAAAAGATTCTCAAATGTATATAAAGTCGGGATATATAATACCTGTTATCTTCATATTATGGAGTGGTCTTAATTGATAAAATTCAGTCAGTTGAGGGATGATCAAAATGATGACATTGGAGATGGAGAAGCCAAGTAAAAAGGATTGGTGGTGGGCACTGAATTCATGTGATACAAATATTAGACAAATATGCAATTTCAATAATAATGATTATAAATCAAAATAAATTACATAAACTTTCACAATATAAAAATTATAATATAACATAAAAATAAAGAGGGTAATAAAAGGAGATTGAGGATTAAAAAGGCTTAAATTCATGGGTATGGTCTGAACTTTTTATATGTTGTTAAAAATATATGTTTCCAGTCTTTTTATTTTTCTCATAATTAATTGTATGAATTAATTTATTTTTTTAATGCAGGAATTTCTTTTTTTTTAACTTAAGAAATCTTTTAGGATATAAAATCTGTTGTAGTGAAGAAGTCAATCTTAGAAACTAAACAGTTGTTTAATAACTTTTTAATTTTTACATTGAATAATCTTTAACTTATTTTTTAGTATATTTGATGTAGCATATTTATCATGGTCTTTTTTTGAGATGAATATATGCATTATTTGTGTTAGCTTACCTTACCAGTTTCATTGAGGTGTAAATGACAAAAAATAAACTTTACATATTTAAAGTATATAATATGACATGTACTGACATATATTTTGATAAACCTGTAAAACCCTCACCACAATCCACGAATATCAATTACCCATTTGTTTCTTTGTGCTCCTTCTTCCCCACCTTATTCCCATAGAAATGGTCTGCTCTCTGTTACTATAGATTAATTTGCATTTTCTAGAGTTCAGTGGAAACAGAATCAGGTATTATATACTCTTTTTCTTGTCTGGCTTTTTCACTAAGAATAATTATGTGAGGTTCATACATGCTGTGTGTCTATAGTTTATTCCTTCTACGGACATAACACTGTGTGTGTGTTCATTCACCTATTCATGGACATTTGGCTTGTCTCCAGTGTCTGGCTATTATAACCAAAGATGCTGTGAATATTTGTGCATAAGTCTGTGAGTAGTCTTATAGCTTATTTTCTCATTGGTAAATATCTATAATTGGAATGACGGGATCATGATAGGTCAATGTTTAGTGTTTAAAAACAAATCTATCAAACTGTTTGCCACAGTTGTGCCTCTTTACATTCTCATCAAATGGTATATGAGTTCCATCACCTATTCACATTTGTCAGTATTTTGTCATTTTAATATTAGCCATTAATAATAACTGTATACTGATATCCTATTGTGGTTTTAATTTGTATTTCCCTGATTAGCAATAATGTTGAATAAATATTAATGTAATTATTTGCCATCCATATAATGTTTTGGTGTAGTGTCTTCAAATTTTGACCATATTTTATTATATTTTTCTCATTATTGAGTTGAGAATTCTTCACATATTCTAGATTTGCAAATGTTTTCTTCCAGTCTGTGGCTTCTCTTTTCATTCTTTTATAAGTGTCTTTTAAAGAACACAAGCTTTCTTCTATATAGTAACAAATTTATCACTTCTTTAATTTTTTGACCATGTATCTAAGAAATCACAAAACTGTAAAACTTGTAGAAGAAAACAGAGAATAAAATTGCTCTAACCTTGTGTTAGGCAAAGATTTCTTAAATACAATACCCAATACACAATCCATAAAAGAAATGATAAATTAGCCATCATCATAAAAATTAAATCAAACAAACATAAAAACTTGTTGTAAGACAAAAACGAAATCTTGCCATTTGCAATGACATGGATGGAGATAGAGTATATTATGCTAAGCGAAATAAGTCAGAGAAAGACAGATACCATATGATCTTACTCATAAGTGGAATTTAAGAAATGAAACAGATGAACATAGCGGGGAAAAAAAGACAGGCAGACCATAAAACAGATTCTTAGCTATAGAGAACAAACAGGATTGTTGGAGAGGAAGTGGGTGGGGCAATGGGCAAAATCCGTGATGAGCACTAAGAAGGGCCCTTGTTGGCATGAGCATTGGGTGTTGTATGTAAGTGATGAATCACTAAACTCTCTACCTGAAACTATTATAACATTATATACTAACTAGAATTTAAATAAAAAGTTGAAACAAAATTGAAAATAAACAAAAAGAATGAAAGGACTCGTCAGCTATTACAAAACATTTGAAAATATTATATTTGATTAAAGATGTATATCCAGAATATATAAAGAATTTTCAAAACTAAATAATGAGAAAACTTAATAAAAATTTGGCAAGATATAGATACTTCACCAAGAAGATGTATGGACTGTAAATAATCACATGAAAAGAACTCAACATTATTTCTCATAAATAAAATGCAAATTAATGACATTTTGTGATAAATTTCATGTAACAAGGAAAGGGTGGACTGAAGTTTATTTTGTAGTGTATCGAAGTCCAGTTGTTATATACAATTTGCTAACAGGATTATCTTTTCTCCACTAAATTGCCTTTACACGTTTGCCAATAAGAAGGTGTCTCATATACACGTGGACTTGTCTATATTCTTTTCCACCAATCTCTTAGTTTATTTTTACACGAATACCCATTTTGTCTTTATGATAAACCCTAAGATCAGGTAGTGTTAGGCACCTAACTTGGTTCTTTTTCTTTAAAAACAATTTTATTTATTTATTCAGGAGAGACACTGACTGAGAGAGAGAGGCAGAGACATAGGCAGAAGGAGAAGCAGGCTTCTCGCAGGAAGCCTGATGCGGGACTTGATCCCAGATTGCAGAATCAAGACCTGAGCCAACGGCAGACACTCAACTGCTGAGCCATCCAGATGTCCCTAACTTGGTTCTTTTTCAAAGTTATTTTGGCTATTGTAGTTACTTTGTATTTCCACATAAATTTTAGAATCAACTTGGTGATTTTTACCAAAAAAATTATAGAATTTCACATGAGCTTGTTTGAATCTATAGATCAAACAGAGAAAATTAAAACCTTAATAATATTGATTCTCAGATCTATGAATACCATATCTCTTTCTATTTATTTAGGTATTTAATTTCTCTCAACAATATTTTATAGTGAAGATCTTTCACATCTTTTAAAAAAATTTTTCCTCCATATAATCATATACCACCACATTTTTAATTGTTATTGTAAATAAGATTCTTTTCTAATTTCACCTTCTGTTTGTCTATTATATATAGAATTACTCTTAATTTTGTATGTTAGTATTTTATTCTACAATCTTGCTAAGCCACTTATTCTAGTATCTTTTGTAGATTCCATCAGATTCTTTACATAGATGATCACATCATCTGCAATAAAGACAGTTTGATTTCTTCCTTTAAAATAGGTGCTGTTTACTTACTTTCCTAGCCTTGCTGCCTTGTACTAGCTAGAACTTCCAGTTGACAATGGATAGACCTCTTAAGAAAGATATTCTGGTGTTTTTTTCTGTCTTAGAAATCATTTAATGTTTTCACTATAAGCATGATGCGGTTTTATCAGGTTTTGGAAGTTCCCCTTCATTGCTGGTTTTCTAAGAGGTTTCTTGTTTGTTTTGAAAAGTTGATGGATTTCAAAAAATGCCATTTCTGCATTTATTGAAAGAAGCATATGAGTTATCCTTAGTTTGTTAAGGTGGTGAGTTATGTTAATTGATTTTTGAGTGTTAAGGCAGCTATACATTCTCAGGATAAAACACTTATCGCCATAATGTATTATCATTTTTATATATTACTAGATTCAATTACTAAAATTATGCCTATAATTTTTTGTGTTTATGTTCATGAGAGACATTAGTATGTAGTGGATTTTTTTGTGTGTGTGGTTATAGAAGTTTGTTTGTTTATTTGTTTGTTTGTATCAGAGTTATGTTGGCATTGTAAAATGAGTTGGTAATTATTCCCTTCCCTTAAGTTTTCGGAGAGAACTTATATATAAAATAATTTTGATAAACATTTTTGTATACATATATTTATCTCTTTTTCATCTCTCAGCATATATACATATATGCCAACCTAATGATTTTGATACAAATTGCTGGGTATTAGGAATTAGGGTGATTTGTTTATATTTTTATATATTTATGCATTGGTTATGTTTTATAAATATAATGTGGTATTTTTAAAAACCATAAAATTATATTCTGTAATTAAATAAATGGATGCTGTCAGCACTTACACTGATTGCTATAAGACCATGCTATTCAACATGTTTTCTGAGAACTGCTGAATTATCCAAAGTCCTGTAAAGTATTCATCAGTAAATATGACTATTCATCAGTAAATATGACTGTTTCTGGGAAATAACAGTAAATCCAAATTTTTTCACTCATGTTGACGAATTTGAAAGACTAGTAACTCTTCAAAAATAGTATCTTAGATCTTTAAGGTTTGAGCATGCATTGAGAGGACTATTTTGGTCAGTTAATCTCAGTTATATTTCAGCTATCAGGATGCAATTCACTTCAGCCCAAATTATTTTCAAGATATTTGAGTATTAATGTTTACAATAGCTAAATTTGAAATAAACACCCAATCTCCATTTCAGACACATACACACACATATACACACACACACACTCACTCCAAACAGAATTATGGTGTAAAAAAGGCTCATTACAATATATAATATAGATAAAAATGATATAAATGCTTACAAACATAGAATCTTATTAATAAGATTAAAAGTGAACATCACTCCAATATGAATCCAAAATGTGAATTTGAGTATTCAAATGTTCTACCACATGAGAATTTAAATGATGTAAGTATAGAAAAGGAAAATAAAAATGTTTTAATTACTCCATTGTCAAGGAAGCTGATGGTGTCTAATACTTAGCTCTTTCCCAGGAATGGCTTATTTGGAGTATCACCTAATGAGACCTGGGAATGGGAATTTTTATTTTGTTATTTTTTTAAACTAGAAGATAGTTATTTAAAATTTGCTATGTTTTCCCTTTATTTAAAAAGGAATACATAATCTCATCTTTAAGCAGAGTTCCTACATCTGAAAATAATCACCTGGGTAGCTCATTTTAGCTATGCAGATGTAAAGGAGGAAGTGTGCAATCTTCTAGAAGAATAGTATCATATACTGTCATTTGGAGTGGAGTAGCCTGGAGATGTAGATAAGGTTTTTGGGGGGCAATTCGGGCAATATTCTTTCTTAATGCAATTATCTATTTCAATAGATTTATACTGACACCAAGGATTTTTAGGAAGCAACATTTTCTTAGAAAGGTCACCGTTTTGGATAAGTGATGGACTCAGGTAACCTCCAATAAGGAAACAGATTGAAAGAGCAGTGAGAACTTCTTATAGGATCTGTATCATATGGGGGTGATAATTCTGGTCTCAGGGATTTAACTCCTAAATCAAGATATTTATGGAAGGGAAGGACTACTGCACAGAAGAAGTGTCTTATGATGAACAACATATGTTGATCAAGCAGAATTATAAACATCTAACACAAATGCTTTGGGAAAAAAGATCCAATCAAAAATTATTGCTGGTCCTACCATTATTCAGGCCAATCTTAATCAAAATTTGAGATTTTATTATATTGTGTTTTTATTATATTATGATGTATTTGCTACAGGATTTGGTAAGTGAAGGTGGCAAGAATGAATCTGGTGGTTGGAAAGTGCTTGCCATACATCTACACATAAAGATTATTTCAGTCAACATTAAGATTACATGGCTTCTTGTTACATGTGAAAGCAATATGAATCACTTACTGGTGATGCTTAAAATGAACAGCATCTTGCTACTCTGAGAAGTAAAGAATAAAACTACATAGACAGTTCAGAATGTTACATGGATGGTTCAGAATGTTACCATCATGACTGTAGAAAGTCTATTTGTTTCTCCTCTCATTAGACAATGAAAGAAAACAGGGAGAGAAATGGAATAGGATGTAAGAGCACTGATACTTTTCAATGATTTCCACATTCTAGCAATTGCTCAATTATCTTGTTGATTGAGTATAAACTTTTACTGCTATAAACATGTACCAGATTGTTTTGTCTATTGTGTAAGTAATGCTGATTTTAACACTGTGAGTTGTTTCCTCTGCTGGAATTATATTATAAAGTTTAGGTGAATCAAATTCTAAAAATATTCAATTATATTCATTTCCAATTATAATCTAAGGAAATAAAATAAGCACAGGGTGAATTGTAACATTATGAAAATTATTTTGGAAAGCATCCTATTTCCAAATATGTTTGTTTTATTTGGGACCTTTATTTGTGTCTACAATTCAAATTTCAAGTTATTTAGCATAAGATGGCAAACATTAAACAACTACTGTATAATCATGCCTTGAATATTCCATAATGAATAAATGTATTGAGGTCTCATTCTATACATACGTTATAAAGGCAAGGGACCTATGGTTTAGACTTGTGTTTATTAAGGAAGAAAAACAATTCAGGGGTACTCTGGATATATATGAAGGATGTATTCATTTACAAAGGAGATATTCATATACAAAAACATAGTGTAAATAAAAATTTCCAAGCTAAAGGTGGATCAGAAGATTCCTAACAGGTAATGTTGGAGAAATTTGCCAATGTCTAATTGTTATTTTTATTGTATTTAACTACTCATGCAAGCAGCTGAAAAATGGTAGCTCTCCTCTATATCTGGCATGTGGGGGTACATTTTTGACATCAAATACACCCTGTGCCACCTTCTATTCATTCTTGTATTCCTAGAACTGATCTGAGCATACCCATTCTATCATATCCTTTGGGCTCTACAGTTAAAAAAGCATGATACATAGGACACCTGGGTGGCTCAGGAGTTTAGCACCTGCCTTTGGCCCAAGTTGTGATCCTGGGATCCCAGGATCGAGTCCCACATCAGGCTCCTTGCATGGAGCCTGCTACTCCCTCTGCCATGTCTCTGCCTCTCTCTGTGTCTCTCATGAATAAATAAACAAAATCTTTAAAAAATTAAAAAATAAAAAGCATGATGTACTTTATATTTATGCCCGGTACAGATTTACACATTTAAATCTTAAACAGAATTTGGCAGCATGAGGTAAAAAGTGATACTGGACTAGAAATTCTGGCCCTACTTCCACCACTAATCAGGTGTGTGATTTACTACAATGTCATTATCTATAAAATATCTTCTCTAGAAGTAAGGATAAAACAAAATAATGTACTTGAAGGAGTTTTTAAAAATTAAAACACTCCATAACTATAACTGTATATCATTCTATCCAATCTCACAGTGCCCTCAATAAAGTGTCTTTATTCTTTTTTGCAATAATATTTATATTACCTAAAAACATCTAAGATCCTAATTAAGAATTAATTCCAAGGTTTATTTCTCCCTCAGCACATTTTAGCTCTTTAATAATTCAATCTTATTTAGGAAATTAAACTAATATCTACACCTTTCTATTTGCAATCTAATAACATTGAACTAAAGAAAATATTCCCATTACCCAACTCATAAATCAAACTTCCTAGCAAATATCGCTAGGTTAAGTTTATTTAATCAGGCAATACAATTTAATGTAACATTCATTTAATAAATAAATAAAATAGAATGTTATAGAACTCAAATAGTCCTCCAGATGAGTTTATATTACCATAAATAGAGTTGCCATTGCAACCATTTTTTGACTTATATATAAGAGTATTCTTTTCTCTTGAACAAGCATCGGGGCAATAACACATATTATGCAAATGTTCAAATAAAATGATTAGATGTCCTAATAAAGTTGGTTGTTCTAATATGCTGTGCATAATAACTGCTGCTCTTAGGGTCACTATTAGAAAAAACACAAACATAGTTGATTTCAATTTGACCACCCTTTACAAATGTACCTTTTGGGTGACATTACCTGAATCTTTTCTGCCTCCTTTGGTAATTCTGGAATCTTCTGACTTGTTAACTGATCTCCCTGGTTTGTTGCTTCTCAATCTTTAACATCTATCAGTAATATACTTTTCTCCAGCTAAGTACATATGGACAGACATTTTAAGTTCTATCAGTAGTACCAAGTTAAAGAAAAAAAAAAAGACATATGGTGACTAGGACTTCAGAACTCTTTTGCTATGATTGATGTGATACAAATGAAAAGCATTATTTGTACAGCATTAAATTATGATCTCATTTTTTTCCTGGTAAGCTGTGCATATAATTTTCCCTGTTGGACATACTGAATTTGATCAGGTGTGAGTAGGGATTCTTTATTCAGTCTCCTAGGGAGAGAAAAGCAATAGTAAGAGACAGTTAATTCTTTAGCTAAGCCAAAAGAGAGAGCATACCATGACTCGATCCCCACATATCTCTCTAGCCACTGAAGTGCCTCTTCTGTCTTCAATTTTCACTCTCTCAATACCGAATCTAACTCCTGTTGCTCATATATAGCATGCTGTGTCTAGTTTTCTGAGCCTTACTCATGCTGGTTTGCTGCCCTTTACACATGTCCCAACCAATTAAGTCCTGGACATCCTTCAAAAACCCAGTTTACTCTTCACCTTAAGGAAAGATTTCTGATTCCCTCTTTCTACTAGGCAAGATTGCATCTCTGTTTAAGTTCTCCATTGATGATCAAGTCCCTGTAGAATCCTTCCCCTTCTCAAGCAAGACTAGCATGCAAATGATCCATGACTGTTTGACCACTCAGCTACACTGGAAATTCTTAAGGATAGGAATTAGAGTCTAATGACCTTTGTATTCTCAGCACTGAGTCCAATCGCTGACATGGCAGATGCTCAAGATATGCTTTTTGAACAGATCTAAAGAAATAGGTTAATCAAATAAGGTTTGGAGATCTTCTTCAGAAGGAAATTAGATTAGATATGAAAAAATAATATAAATTTATAGCCAATTAAAGCTAAATGTACACACTCTGAATTGGAATACTGAATCACCTCTTTGGTTAACATAAGGGCACAATTCACCTTTCTGACATATTCAGTAAACAAATCAATATTTTTTTTTCTTTAAATCTGCACATTGTGGAACTAATTACCTCAATTCATAACTACATCTTAGTAATCCATTTTTACCATCCACAGTACTTTAAATAAAATAATCAAATTGATTTATTATTATTTATTTATTTACTTATTATTTTATTTATTATATATATTATATTATATTATTTATAATTATTATTGTTTATTATTTATTTATTATATTATAAAAATAAATAAATAAATTTAATTTAAATTTAAAAAATGACAACGAATAGGATATATTCCTTATGACATGAGTATGATGCAAAATTTAAATTTTTCTAGTCATTGAATATAAAGAATTGTATAGAAATGTCTTCATTTAAATCACTCAATCCTTTGAATGTTTAATTTCCTTTTGTTCACCACTTAAATAGTGTGTTAATTAAGCATGGTGTTTTGAAATGAAAGTGTTTCATTATAATTAAATGAATATAAGTCATGGACATATGAATCAATTTGATCAGACTAATTTCTTAGTAACATCCATTTACACTATGAAAGTTGAGTTTTATTTTATTAATTTATAATTTACATTTTGTTTATTTTGAGACAGTATTTGAAGTTGGTGATTGGAAATTGATTTTGGAGGATAAAAGTAATAGATAACTTTTTAGCATCACAAGGAAAAAAGGAATTTGGAGCTAGACTAAGGTAATCAGAAAGAAGATAGAAAAATCCCCCCAAAAGGAAGAAAAGCTTACCCTACTGCAGAACTGATGCTCAGGGGGAAAAAAAAAGAAAAAAGCATTTACTTCCACATAACATGTTAGAACCATGACTTTGAAGTAACATGGCCCTTGCTATGGTTCATGAACAGTACATATGTCTGTAAAGTATCTTAAGAATATATATACCATTCATCACATTATTTCTTTGAGGACATATATTCTGAAATTTTAATAGTTGCCTTATAAGTGAACTTTTAGAGAGTAACTTAATAAATCTGTGTTTTCTTTTTATCTTGAGAAGGGAGTAAGAAGTTTTATTTTGTGGTTCTATTGAACTTCTATATTATCTGGCCCACAGACTATTCCATCAAAATTTTCAAAGCAGTGTATTGGGAGTTCAAGAGATGAGCTTTTACCCAGTATCCACTAGCTACATATGTAGTCCATTACTTCTCCACCAGCATGTTTTTTTTTAGAATTTTTTAAATGTCACGTTGACAATAATCATTGGTTTGAAAATGCATAATATTTAAAATCAATTGTCTCTGCTATATGCAAGTAGTGTTTTAACAGTGCATTTGTTTAAATTTTTTCTAATTTATTTATTTTAGAGAGAGAGACAGCATGAGTAGGGGAATGTGGGGAAGGAGGGGAGGAGCAGAAGTAGAGAGAGAAACAGACTCCTCAGTAAGCAGGGAGCACGACGTAGGGCTCTATCCCAGGACCTGAGATCATAACCTGAGCTGAAGGCAGACAGTTAACTGACTGAGCCACCCAGGTGCCCCAACAGTGTATTTTTAATACTATATAACAATTATAAAAACTGAGTTCTGGAAAAAGTAAATCATATCAACATCACATAACTTAATTCTGTTAAAATAATAACATTTACTGGTTTTAACAGTGACAATTTAATCCTGGGGTAAATTGCAATTAATTATAAGTTGCTGCTTTTATCAATGGGATATATTTTGTAGATCATTTAAAAGTAGAGACAATGCAATAACTTATAATTTTTCTTAGTTCTATATTTGCCAATTTTCTAAGTTGACTATATGCTATTTTCACTAACACTTTCTTGAACTATATTATCATTAGCTTTTTAGTCATTTGCATGGTTTTTTTAACATTAAGATACTGATGTTTTCTTCAATCCCCATGTATACATACATGATTGTGTTAAATTAATGGTGTAAGATGGTAAGGTCAGAGAAAAAATATAAAAGTAAAGTAGTGAAAAATAAAAAATTGGCATAGATAGAGAACAGATTTATTACACATCTGAAAATCTTTCCTCTCTAAGCTGAGTATGGCTGTTTGTGGTAAGAGGTAACTACATAAAATGAATTGGCTTGTCAACAAAATGATCAATTATATCAACTTTCATGATGCAAATGATAAATCAGTTCAAACATAGACTTCAGAGCCTGAATTCTCAGGTGGGTATTGTCCATTGATTTATCATATAATTTAATCATTTTATATAATTTTTTCAAATACCAATTTAGTGCCTAACACCGAACTGTCTATAGCAGAAAGTACAAAGATGAATCAATCATGGCTTTACCTTTAACAAGCTTAAATACACCTATAGCTTCTAGGTCAGAAAAGGGACATAATGGACTCAAGCAAACACACAACCAAATATAAAAATACATGACATACATTGGAGAGTGACTTAAAAACTGAATTAAATAATGCAAAAAGATCACTTACTACAGTGTTTAGCATTAAGTGAGTGTTCCACAGATGTTGGTTTCTATTAATAGTAATGGTGTTTTCATTGTTAACTTGGGTTTAGAGTCAGGAGATCATATTTCAGTGGGGAGGGTTGGTATAGGTATTGTGAAGGAGTTGGCATGTATTTTATCAAGTATTCTATTACGTAAAAGAGCAAAGGAGAGGCATACGTCGAACAAGGACTAACAAGAGAAATAGGTGGAAGTATGAAAAAAAGAGCCATGAAAATGGAGTTGTCCACAATGAGGAGCATGTGTAGAAAAGTAATATCTGAGAAGCTTGAGACAAACAACACAGGGCCAAAAACCCAAATTAAAGGGTTTGTAATTAATTTATGAGGTAATGAGAAATATGGGACTCTCAGAGTTTGTAATCCCAGAAACTGAGGGCAAGACTAAAGAAAGAGTAGGCAAGGGGCAATGGGGGGTCTGAACTTAAGTTGTGGGAAGTGAAAAAAAAGAATGTAGCATATACTTCAGGGACGAGGAGTCTGAAAAGATACTTATAAAACTAGACAGGGAAAAGAATGAACAACCAAAATGCAGAATTACAGAAATCTTAGAAACCAGGATTTTTTGAAAATTAAGTGATGTGGAGAAGCAAGATGACAAAGGAGGAAAAGGAGTCTCACAGACTAACCACTAACGTGACACCAGTAAAGCATTAAATAGCTCTGCGCGCTGGTTTGTTTGGTCGAGACATAACATTGCTAGTAGGATGTTGACAGAAATCCATTTAAAACTTTAAAAAAATTCATAACTTTAATTATATATTTTAGTAGTACCTAGTCAGCAGGGGGTATAGTGGAAAAAGCCTGAAAATTGTCCTTTGGATCCGTCTCTTTCTTTAATACATTTGCCAATTCAGGTAAAAGATTTACTTTCTCTAGTTTGCAATTCCCTAGTAATTAAAAAAAAAATGAGGTGTGTGTTCCTCACAAGATTACTCTGAAGAACAACAGAAAGTTTTTTTAAAAACATACAGTCCAAATTATATTATTAATAATATCACAAATATTTTCTTAAATAATATAAAATCCATCATTATCTATCATCTTTAAATCTGTCAGATTTTCAGGGTTCACAGAGCACACCAGGTAAGTTGATTTCTCTATTATATAAAAGTTGTTCTTCACATTTCACTTCGTAAGTCAACATAGATTTATCATTTTATATAAAATGTTTCTAAATATGAAATTAAAATAAATGCACTAGAGAAGCTGTGATTGTATGCATTTCAGTGACTCACTCTGAATATCTTTTAAAACTTCCACTGGAAAAAGAAAAAGCCTGAAACTCCCATTACTACTCTATTTATGTGGAGTCTGCAATTGGACTTTTGGAGCTCTGCAAAATGTCTTACCACATAAATTCAAGGAGACTATTGCTAACATGGGTACCTTTTAAATGAAGATTTATCATCATTATTTTTTCTTAATTAGATGCTTCTAATTGAAAATTAAAGAAATCAAGTAATCTAAACTTCTGACATCTTTGCTAATACATCTAGGATGGGTTCAAAATTAATAATACAGAATTACTGAAATTTTACATAATTCACACATGTCTCTGAAACACTTGCTTTAAATATTATTATCATTCTCATTTGTAGTAGCTTTTATTACTTTTGTCCACATTCTATCCTTTTTGGGAGGTGTCTCTTTTTTTTTTAATGTTTTCATCTTGCAAAACACCTGAATTTTATATGTAACCACCTTTCTTATTTACGAGAAGTAGAAGGAGCCACTTATCTATGTCTCTATTTCTCCTGTTTTCCATTTGTGTTTATCTAGTCAGATTCACTTTTATCAAGGTACTTTATGCTTGAAATTGACTTTTCAAGCTTATCAAAGGAAAACACTTCCTGACTTCATGCTCTCTTGCTGCCCATAGAGACAGTTTTTTTTTTTAAGATTTTTTTATTTATTCATGAGAGACACAGAGAGAGAGAGAGGCAGAGACACAGGAAGAGGGAGAAGCAGGAAGCCCGATGCAGGACTCCATGCAGGGAGCCTGATGTGGGACTCGATTCCGAGACTCCAGGATCACGCCCTGGGCTGAAGGCAGGCGCTAAACCGCTGAGCCACCAGGGATTCCAAGAGACAGGTTTTATTTTAAATCTAGCTAAGGAAACCTAGTTCCATTAAAAAAACTGTACCCAAAGGGTCAAAAAGAAGTAATCTATGTTCACATAAAGAAAAGGAATACAATTTAGATCTAGTTATATAGAATACAGTTATATGAATATATTTTGCATTGTTTCTGAGTGAGAGAAAAAAAATATTCCACTAACCAGTATTTTAAATCAAGTAGAAAAAATATATAATGAGTACTAAAATATCTTCTAATTCTATATTGTGTCCAATTGAATATAAAAGAGATACCAACACAAAAAGAGAGAAGTGAAGAAAACCAGAGAAAGAAACATGACAGGCTCAGGATTTAATCAAATCCTAAAATCAGAGCTTAAACATATATATATATGACATATAATATAATATTATATATATGCAATCTTCCACACTCAGAGAAAAAATAGACAAGAAAATATTCATATGATTTCTTAAGAAAATGGCTTTAAAGTTCCAGTAACATTGAAAAATAAAACTATTAAAAATATTCTTTTGTTCTCATTTATTAGAGAGACAGCATCTGTCTACTTGCTCTGGAATGCGGGAAGAATATAAACTCTCAAATTTCAAGGGAAGGATTCTACATAAGTGAATTAATATAACCATTTTCTGTTCCTTTAGATTTGAATATTGCTCCTAATCACCTTTTAAAACATTGTACAAAATAGGACCTACGTGTTGTCAAGCTGTTTGAGAGGACACCCAAGAAAAATGTCGCCTTTGCTTTGGTATTACCTTTTTATCACTATGTTGAATTTTAGATTCAATACTTGTGGCATTTATTCTCTGTTCTTTCCTCAATGTACTCTGTCTGCTTTATCTTTGATATGTACACACACACACACACAGATGTATGCAGATGAACACACACCAGTATACACAGCAACGACTGTTTATATATCATACAGAGAAGGAAGGTAAAAGTGTAGTCTTGAAGGCTTGATTTATAGATCCTAGGAAACATCATATATTTTTACTGGGATAATTGGCTTTCTTTTCCCTTTAAAAGAAACACTTTTACTAGTCTTTCTGATTGTGACAGGGAGTCTAAATAAGAGAGCATTACTATGAAACAAAGTAAATTACTATATATCGTAAGTATGATATATATGAGTTGTGCTTTCTATTAGTAGTTCAAGTCTAGCAAGAGAAGATGTTACCCAGATGGGAATTTAGGAAAGATCTAAACCCATCAGAGAGAAATGCTAATGACGGCTATCTGGAGATACTGACAGTTCATTCTCAGTATCTCCATCTCGAATCTGCCTCCTCCCCCAGTTTCTGGAAATCTTCAGTTATCTGTTCTGCCTACCAGCCTTTGATTGATACTGGCTGCTTTGGGGAAATTATGAAGAAGAGACTGTGAGTGCAAAGTGAAATTACGTGTGGGGAAAATTAAAATTTTCTAAGGGAGGGATGACAGTGGAATGGATATTGAGCAGTCAGGAAAAATGCAGAGTGAGAGATTCACAGAAGAATCAAGGTCCTCCAGAAATATGAGGAAGAACGGCTAAAAGGTCTCATAATTAACTGTAGGGCTCAAGCCATTTTATAAAGAAGATTAAGTTGAAACAATATCGACTCTCAGGACAAAGCATAATTAGCTACTATCACCCTTTCTTCTGTGCTCATGTCATATGTGTTTGGTTACTGGTGTTAAAAGTTTTTGTCTGGTTCCACATAATATCTAGCATATAGACTATCTTTCTTTCTTATCTGAATTTCCCCTACGCTAGCACAGAAACTGTTAGACTATCAGTAAATATTTATTGACCAAATTAATTAAAGCTTTCCCACTTGAATACTCATTAGAATGAAATAAATAAATAAATGCAGTGCCCTACCAAGCAGCAACAAGAAAAAGCAATTGTTTATGAAAAAAAAAGTCAATACTATATCTTAACTAGAATTTAAATTAAAAACTGAAACAAAAAGAAAAAAAGAAAAAAGAAAAAGAAAGTACCTGCAAATGCATAAGCCCAGAAGGTCTTATTCAGTGTTGTATTTCATGAACAGACCCTTATAAGTGAAAACACTATACCAACTATTCAAGTTTTGTCTATGTCTTTTTGTTTAAAAAAGTATGCTAAAAATATACACATGCGGGATGCCTGGGTGGCTCAGCTGTTGAGCATCTGACTTCAGCTCAGGGTGTGATCCTGGGGTTTGGGAGCCTGCTTCTCCCTCTGCCTTGTCTCTGCCTCTCTCTTTCTCTCTCTCATTAATAAATAAACTCTTTAAAAAATAAAAATATACACATGCATAGTTTCAGCAATTTTATAGACTTAATGATGCTGCACACACTAAAATATACTGACAGTTGAATATAATGCATTTTCAAGAAAAAAAAAAAAAAGGAAAGAAAGAAAAAAAAGGCTCTCCAGAACAACTGACTCCTCAGTGGTTAATGGTGGGAAGAAAGAACAAAGGTCCATAAATTAACATCACAAGATTAGAAGCACAGGAGCTCACAGCAGTGTGAGGAGGTAGGTCAAACAATGGAGATCATTTGGAGTTCTAGCTTACCAACCAAGATGCTAGGGAAGAAACTAGTGTCAAGCAAGGGAATGAAGTAAAGAAAGGAAAACATATATAAAAGATTATAAATACTGTTTTCAGGTTAGATGGCCAAATTTGGGGGTAGGGGAGATAGTTTTATTACCTTGGAAAAGAATGAAGCATTTAGCAATAAATTAAACATAACTATGCCAAGAATCAAAGCAAGACAAATATTTTTACCTTATAATGCAGGAAAAATAGTTACTATTTTGACCAAACTAGAAAAAAATAAGAAAGTATACAAAAGAATCATGGTGAAACAAAAAATTCACTACAAATAGATGTTCTTTGGTAATTTGGCTTTGTTTTTTAAGTCAGTTCACTTTTGTTGTTATGTTATTTTAACAATGTGGAAAGGCATTTGGAACAATCAACAGTTTTATGGAAAAAATGAGGGAAATTATTATTTGAATGGTGAAAGAAATGTAACACTTTAGAAAACATGTACATATCTAAACTGAATTTATATGGCATTACTATTGCTAAAAGGAAAATAATATGCATTTCTATTTCTATTAATTTTAGTATACACAGATGAATATAGAAACTTGATTCAAATTTTATGGATAGATTGTGCACAACCTTTCAGGCCCCCACTCAACTTGAAACCTGAAATTTCAAGGCACTAACTTGAAGTGAGTGTCAACAAGAGAATATACATATACAGATTGCCAAATTTATTTTTTTTCACTTGTGGAAGCCTCTCTATCTAACAATCACAAAAATAAACACATTAGTGCTATTCATTCTATAAATGAATTAATGAAATATGAAAATATTAGAGAAGTTTAGAGTTGCGGGTTAAGGTCAGATAAGATTCTTAAGAAACACTGGTTTGTTTAGTCATCAGTGTAAAAAGTGTACTCTATAGCATGGGATGGCATGGTGTTCATCTTCAGGACTATGAAGAAGGGAAAAGATCATGAATTTCTCGTGTAGAATTCTAGAGAAAACCAGTCTGCTGAAAAAAGGCAAGTGACAAGGTATGTTCTATTTTCAAAGAAGGAATAATAGACTCAAATTATAACTCCCTAAAAGTGTGTTTGTGTGTGTGTGTGTGTGTGTGTGTAGAAAGAGAGGGAGAGGGCAAGAAGGAGGGAGGAAGGAAGAGAGAGAGATTTTCTGAAGGTAAGAATGTTCAGGGCAGCCTGGGTGGCTCAGCGGTTTAGCGCCACCTTTGACCTGGGGCGTGATCCTGGAGACCTGGGATTGAGTCCCGCATTGGGTTCCCTGCATGGATTCTGCTTCTGCCTCTGCCTGTGTCTCTGCCTCTCTCATGAATAAATAAATAAAATCTTAAAAAAAAGAATGTTCAAATGCTGCCTCAGAAAATAATCATGTTTTCCCAAGACTTCTGAAGGGAACCAAAACACATACTGTAGGACTGTCACATGATTTATTAAATGATACTTTTAATATTGTCCAAGGTCAAAAATGGCCATTTCAATTAAAATTTTTTTCAACTCCAGATAAATACTAATGTGTATGCTGAACAAATTGGGTTTTCTTACCCAAATGAGCTGATACAATATATTTAAAAATTGGAGGCAAAACTTTTCAACAGATTGCTCTGAAGAAAAAAAGACTCAAACTTTTTGGAAAAAGCTTCTTGCTAAAGCAAACAGGCAATCTAATTTTTAAATTAGGCATTTGAGATGAAATGGTGTTTGAGAGAAAAGTACTAATTTCCAAGCTATCATATCTTTCCATTGCTTTGTAAAATTTATTTTCTTTACAGACAAGCTGCAAAGGATATCTACATAGAAACAGACATACAAACAAAACTAAAATAATTTAAGTTGCTTGAACAACATCATGTTTTTTTCTAAAGAAGGAACCAAATAGCAGTATCCTTAATAAGATAGCAGATCCACGGTCTTTAAAAGTAAGTAAGTGCAAAATAACACATATTTATATGTATGATATTTGGACCAGTATATGGATTCAGTATTGTAACTGCTGATCATTGCTATTCTAAAGTGAAGTTAATCATAAACCAAAGGAAAGGATTCAGATAAAATTCACAAGGACACTATGTTTAGTAAACTTAAAAAATTTAATTAACAGCACAAAAATCTTGTCATTACCTATACTAAGAATGCTTTTTCAGGGGCACCTGGGTGGCTCAGTGGTTGAGCGTCTGCCTTTGGCTCAGATTGTAATAGATCCTGGGATAGAGTCTTGCATCAGTCTCCCTGCAGGGAGTTGGCCTGTGTCTCTGCCTCTCTCTGTGTGTCTCTCATGAATAAATAAATAACATCATTTTTAGAAAAATAATGCTTTTCCCATGATTTCAAACATACTTTCTCTAGATGCGATAGATATAAAGCAGATATAAATAATGTACTACATTTTTTCAAGTTATCTTTTTTATTTTTTACTCATCTTTTACTTAGAACAGACATTTAACATTGGGAACTTATTGCTGGGAGATGTCATCATGTATATTTTTAATTCAAATATGCAGTTTCTAGATTCCTGATATGGCTACTAAAATATACGTTCTCTGTACTATATGCATTAATTGTAAATCAGACACTTGTTGGTAATAATTTTAAACTTGATGATTATTTAGAGATCATTGTACTAAATTCTTCATTTGCATAAGGAAATTGGTGGTAGAGATATTAGTCACACATTAAAAACAGCTAGCATTAGAACCAGTGTCAGAATCAGAATCTATCCTATAATTTATAGTCTATTTCTCCCCTAGAAGTGTACCTATATTCATAGTTATGGTAAAAACTGTGATGTAGTGTTATATTTTCATTAACAAAACAGCAGCTGAAAAAACATGACCAAAGCGGGAAGTACATAATTCAAGTAATTCATTAGTTTGTTCATTTACTGACCTAGGCCTTTTTGGAAGATACAATTATGACTCATGAAAGGAAGAACTTATATTCTCTTATGAGGCAGAGAGAAAAAAAGAGAAAAAAGAAAATATATCTATATCTATCTATATAGATACCTATATAAATCTCTCATATATATATATAACTTAGGGGTAGAACTCTAAATTGTTAAGTTCAGAAAAATGTCAGTTTAGAACATAAGAATATTAGATATAGTTGGAGTATTCAGACATAAATTTTATGAGCAAAATGGCATTTAACTGTTGCCTTAAAAACGGTAGAGTGGGTTCAGGAGAGGTGACTTTAAGCATATTCATGAGGGAAAAAAATGAAATCACAAAAAGCATCAAATTCAAAAGTGCATAGGATAATGAACTGTTCACCTTGACTGGAATATGGTATATGATCTCAGAGTACGGTGTAGGGTTCTGTTTGCCAGTCTAGGAGTCTGAACTTTGAATCATGAGTAATGAACAGTTATGTAGAATTTCTAAACAATGAAGAAATCATGAATGCTTACAGTCATGCCTATGCTATAGAGAATAGCTACCTAAGCCAAGTGAATCATATCCCACTGGAGTCAATTCTTGGATGAGAGAGAGAGACAAATAAAAACACTTTTTTTTCCAGGTGTACCTGGAAAAAATGAGAACCACTAATAGAAAAAAGAAAAAGAAATTTAAGCTAATGGTTGAGAAGATGCTAATGTTTAAGTTCCTGGAACCTACTACAGTTTATTGTCCCCAACAGTCAGATAGGAATTTTCTGTCACTGGCAACTGAAAGTGTTCCTGCTCATCGGGGAATGTTCATCTGACATCAGTGTTCTGAGGGGGAAAGGGAAGACCAGCACTGGGAAAAACAGTAGGAATTTCTTGCATGTCATAAAAGGGTCTAGCTTTGAAAATGACAGTGGAACTGGAAAGGCAAGAATGGATTCTGAGAAGGTCTTGAAAACTAAGAGCTAATTTTTAGGAAGTACTATCTATGTGTCAAACACTAGGTTAAACACTTTTTGGCATCATTTAATTCAGTCCTGTGTAATATAATTGATGAAAATAAATCATGATCATGGCAGATATAGAAAATGAACACTGAGAGAAATTACAGTTAAAGTAGCAAAGCTGGAATTTAAACCAGGTCACTAATCTCAGAATCCAATATCCTGATTTCAAATCAACTTGGGAAAAAAAAGAAGACAGAATGATAACTCTCAGAGGGGAGAGAGATCTTTTCAGGTGGGGTAAGGAACGTAGAAGAAAAAAATAATCACTGGAAGTTTAATTTTAGTCACATTGGAGTTTAGAATAAATCAGGAAAGTAAGCTGAAGTTCACAGAAGCTGGATGAATGCCTCAGATACAAATTCAGGGAAGATCTGTACACAGTCGTGGTTTAAGCCCTTATATTGTCATGCAAGGGAGTGTGGAGTAAGAGAACAATAGCACAACAAAACCTGATCAGAGAAAGGAAGAATAAGTAGAAATAAAGACATGAGTGGTGGGGTGCCTGGTTGGCTCAGTCAGTTAAGCATCCAATTCTTGATTTCAGCTCAGGTCATGATCTCAGAGTTGTGAGATACAATTGCGTGTGGGGCTCTGTGCTGAGCATGGAGCCTGCTTAAGATTCTCTCTCTCCCTCTCCTTCCACGCTCCTCCCTGCTCTCACACTCTGCCTCTCTAAAATAAACAAAAAAGACATGAGTAGAAGATATAAACAGAGCTAGCACATACACATCAGAAAAGGCAAAGAAGAAAAATTCATTACTAAGAATGAGTGTTCACTCAATAAACATGCAATTTCCATGAACGCTCATTCTTATTAATGTATTTTGCATGAAGCCAACATTGAGATAGATGGATGGATGAATGGATGGATGGATAGAAAGGTAGATAAATAGGCAGGCAGCCATGCATCATACACATTTGCATCTCTAAATATTTACATGCCTTTGTGCCTTAAGGTTTCAATTCATTCCTTACAGTAAGAACTTCACATACTCAGATTACTTAAATCTTTTAACTTAGAAATAAAGTATTATTTTTATCAATATATGTTGTACACAAAGCATTTAGCTTGTGCTTAACAGCATTTATCTTCAAATACTAGAACCACTGGAGAAAATGTTGACATTGATAGACAGTGAAACTGAGAATAACTGAAGGCCAATCAGATTAATTCTGCCATTTCACACATTTTTAAAAAATATTTTGAGAAAGAGACAGAGAGTGCATGTGACGTGGGGGAGGGGCAGAGGGAGAGAAATCCTCAAGCAGAATCCCCACTGAGTGCAAAGGCCCAAGGGGGCTCAATCCCAGGACCCTCAGATCATGACCTGAGCTGAAATCAAGTCAGCTGCCTAACTGACTGAGTCACCGAGGTGCCCCTATCATTTCATACATTTCATGCAAATAGTTAAAATGCTAAGAAACTGTATCTCATTTTTTCTTAAATATTTTCAATTCCTGATTAATTTTTAGTATTTTCCACACTTGATTAATTTTTTAAAGTTAAATCCCTCTTTAATTGAAAAAAAAATGTTACTCAAGCTACATAACAATCTTTCTCAAGGAAAAACATTTTATTCCTTTCATTGAGAAACAATGTTAAAGAACAAAATCCACCATTTCCCAATTTCCAAGAAAGTTTTTTCCTTCTTTTGCTTTGAAAACAGTTTGGAGTTAAGAATAAAGAGTAATTTCACATATAAAATAAGTCTAATAAGTGTGAGATCAAGGGAGAATTTCTTTCAATTTTACAATGCACGGTGAGCTTAAGTCTCAAAGTTTTCTTTTGAAGAACTTTTGCTTTTTCCTACTAGAATCTTTAAGGCTTCAAGGAAATACTCATTTGCCAGAAGAAAGGAATTCATAGGAGATCAAATGATCTGATGGAACAGCATGAAATACAGCTACTCCCTTCCAAACCCAGATAAAAAGCCAAAAAAAAACTTACAGAGAAAGAATATAGGCACAGCAGTTCACAGAAGATGAGCGAAAGAATTTTTAAAAAGTAAGGTAAAATAAAAAAGTAAGGAATGTTGGAAACATACTTGCTCAATACATACAACTGTAATTATTATGATCAAATGAAGAAAAGTACTAAAGTAGAAGATTTACTAAGAAAGTTTAACAGGGCAGATGAAGAGTAGATGCATTTGAAAGGATGACAAAATCCTTTTCCCCTGCTGCATGAGAATCTGACCTTCTTCAAAGTTCTGCTCTGCTTCCCTGGTAACTTGACAAGGGAAGAATGTCAACTATGATTTTAGGCAACATTTCTGTATTAAATTGCTTCTGGATCGAGAGGGATAGGAATAGAGGAATAATATCTAACAGGATGCCATAGCTTTGAGCTTAGTGTAGTTAATGTAACTCCAGGGACTGGGAGTTGTGTCTATAACTTTGAACAAAAGACACTGGTTCCTGTGAGGCAGAGGATTCCACCCGAGTTCCCATCCCCAAATAATATTGCTCTTGTCTTCATATATAGGAACCATCATGTGGGTAGTGGACCTTAACCTGGGGTAATGTTACCCATTAACATTTGGGACATTTGGCAATGTTTAAAGAGATTTTTTTTTTTGTGTGTGTGTGTGTGTGTGTGTTATGACATGAGAAGAGATGTGCTACTGGCATCTCAAGATTAGAGGCCGGGAATGTCTAAAAATACCTGAAAATTAATATAACCCCCACATACAACAAATTATTACATTTCAGGCAGAATAATTCTATGTTGGGAGTTTATCCTGTGCCTTGGGACAGTTAGCAACATCCCTGGCCTCTGTGCACTAGATACCAAGAGCATCCCACCTTCTCCAATCATGACAAACATGCTTTCAGAATGTTCAAGTGTCCTTAGGAGTAGGAAGTGAGAGGACATGCTGGCAAGCTGTCGTTCCAATCTTATTGCTGTAAAGTGAATTTTATGCCATATCTGCCCCTGGTAGTCCCATGAGCTTGAATATAATTGAACCTTAAAAAACCCTCCAGTAAGTTATACAGTAAAGGAGTTTACTACTAGGTAAAAAGTTATTGACACAATAGAATGGAATATAACCCAAAATAACATAATGCATGCAAAGACAAAAAAAATCTGGGACTGGTATTAAATATCAAACTCTGATACTGGATCAAACAATTGATAATCACTAAAGACAAAATTGCTAGCAATAGACAACCTAAAATTCTATACCAATTCTATTTTTTGCAGGTGGACTAAATACTGGTTTAAATGTGTGTCTTCTGCTGAAGGGATACAAAATCAGGCCTTTTTCTCACAGTACTGGAAAAGTAATAGTTCCTTTTCCCCTACCCCTACTGGAAGCACAAGGAGGTTTTTCTCCAACATAAGCCACAAGGACCTGGTGGAGCAACTGGATAAAACTTGTAGTGTTGCTATAAAATACAAGACCAAATAAGAATTTGCGTCTCCTGAAACCACAGATGGAAGATGCACCATGTACCACAGAATTCTGTAGCTTTGCTGAAGGATTGCTGACTTCTTGCCAAGGATGGACTTAATTTCTAGGGCCTTATATTTCATGGACCAGATGAAATTACAGAAGCACACTTTCTCCCACAGACATATGAAGAAACTCCAGAGACTTTTCAAAAAATACAGACACATGAAGAGCAAATTTGATTGATCAAGTTTACCATTAACAAAAAAACATCTTCAGGGGGTGGTATAGGCTGAAATTACCTTACTGAACAAAGCAAGCAAAGAGGTAGAGAGAAAAAAGAAGAAAATTTCATCTGGGAGTAGGATTTCTTTTCAAAATTCCAGAAAAAAAAAAAAAAAAGAAAAAAAAGGCCAGTACTGGCCTATCATTCCTCAGTTCCTGATTGGTTTTATATAAAATGGATTAAATGCCTTTTTGACATTCTGTTTCTTACATTGTTACCTAACTTTTGAAATGCTTTTTTTTTTTTCTTAACCAGAGACACATCTCTTCTGCCCACTTTATATTTTCCTGTGTACTGAGCATTTTATTGGTGGTCTATTATTTAAAATAAATGGATAAAGTCACAGGCATGTTCATGGGATATATTATTGTAAACTGTGCACAATTTATTTGAATGTATTATTAGTAGTAGTAGTACCTTTTTATTTTCATGAGAGAAGAGCATGGTATTTGGAAAATGTCTGAATTCTATATTTGGGAAGAATACACTTATTTTTGGATGAGAGGTAAATCCCCTTTTAACTGAAATAAAAAAGTCACAGAATTTTTATTGTCACACATATATGCTTATATATGTATTTATGTTCACCTTTATTAGATAATATACTTCCATAAAATGAGAAATGAGGAAAAGATCCTGGGAAAAGAGACAGCATAAACTTTCTTCATTCAAAATGCACTTAATTTAATCACATATCTAAAGGTTTTCAGGGAAAAAAATGTCTTTTCAGTATTATGGAAATGCTGTTATCATCCACCTGAATCTATTTATGCACTACAATAGTGGACCAGGAGGACTTAAATAATAACATCAATAAACACAAGATTTGGTTGGATTAGAGTTGGATTGCTTTTAATCACTCTACTAATGCAGGCTGGTCCCCGTCTCCTTCTTTGTGTAGGCACTGAAAACAAAAATTTTAATGGATACATTTTTCTAAATATTAAACTATGCTTGGCTCTACATTAGGATAACACCAGAGATGCAACAAGGAAAAATTATAAATTCAGCTTCTTTACATGATCTATGTACTTACTGGATAAACCTACTCTTGTTCCAGACAATCTATACTCAATTGCTCAATAAAGACATCACATCTGCGTTCTACACTGAGATGCTCTTTAGTGAGAGAGAGACTTTCTCAGTTTTCTCTGACAATTTCCTTAGATGTTATCTACCCTGCTATCTTCTCTGGAAGAGTGAGGAAACAGGGAGCAAGCAGATTGCCTGAGATGGCAAAAGCAGTTCAGCCAAAGTAAATTCATTCTGAAAAGGCTTCACCCACTTGGGAAGCTCAATTTTCAATATATTTAAGAGTAATATAAAAATAAAATGTTTAAACATATTTGTTTTCAAGGCAGCTCCATTATAATTCCTCATTAAATCCATTGGGAAATGACGTAAGATATATTTATATGACATATTGACTTGAAGTACAAAATCAAGAATTTTATTTTATACAATTTAAATTGTACACCACCTCCTAAGACTATTGTTTCATTCTTCCAAAGAAAAGATCTTAACTACCTGGGGGGGGGGGAGAAAGTAGCATAAATATTAATGTTTTTAGAATATTAGCATTACCTTAGGGCTCAGTTGATTAATATTTCTAATAACTGCTGCAAACAAGAAAAAAGCATAGCCATTTAATTCAAATAAAAGGGCACTGGAAAATAAATGCTAAGTTCTATTCAATAATCATTAATGTTAAAATATGAAAAGCAAATGCTTAAAATATTATATTCTTAGTAAACTTAAAAGTTTTCCCCAACCCACATGCTAATGGAGTATATTAAAAATTCTCCCAGTGAGAAGATGGTGTGAATAATTTCTTACCAAGTAGAGTTTCAACATTAAACTTTTCCCAAGGATAGAGACCCTAGAAATGGATCAGAAGTCAAAAATCTACCAATTTGACAAGTGACTTTTGAGGAAGGCAATGATGAAATAATGACCAATACTTTTCAAAGAAGTATATCATCTAACATATATGTTGAAAACAATGTTTTACTTTGAAGTCCTAACCTTTTTTAAAGATATCTATCTATTATCTATCTATCTATCTATCTATCTATCATCTATCTATCATCTATCTATTTATTTATGAGAGGGAAAGCAAGCACACTCCCTGCCAAGCAGGGAGCCCAATCTGGGCTTGATCTCAGGACCCAGAGATCATGACCTGAGTCGACAGTAGGCACTTAACTGGCTGAGCCACCCAGGCGTCCCCTAACCTGTCTTGAGTAGACTGAACAGAAGACTATCAGGGAGGACCCTTCTCAAATACCAAGAGGCTTTCTAAAGTGGTGGGACTTAGGCAGGACTAGAATAGTGAAAAACAGTTGAGGAATTGGTGGGAACAGAAGGGAGGAGTAAGAGCATCCCTAAAGACTCAATGCTGAATTATCTTGTCTAATAATAGGCTGAGAAAGGATATACTGAATAATATGAAATTAGGAAAGGCATCTGGGTAAGTAGGCTACTGAGCAGGAAGCCCTTTTGTTGTTCTACTAATAAATTAAAATTCTTGTCCATTCATTTATAAATTCCTTTGAATAGCCTTTAACATCTTGCTGTGTAAAGGTAAATTGCTCCCTTGTTTCTTCTTTTATTAATAGTTACTTTGTCTCTTGTATTAGCTTTAATCTCTAGTCACACTGTTATTTTCAGAACAATTTTGCTGTTTTAAAAAAAAATCCAAAAATTAGTTAGAGTCACTCAATAAGTCATTCTATATATCTTAATACTATAGAAAATTACTCCAGTTGTCTACAAATAATAAGCAAGTAGGTTCCAGTACATTCTGATCTGTATTTAAGGTTTCTTTTTCTTTATAAGGTCCATGATCTTCTTGTTAGTGGCCAAGGACAAACCGCCCCAAGATGGGTCACTTTGGCATGAAGATTATTTTGAATTAAAAAGCAATCCAAACCCAGTAGATTCAGGAAAAACTCTTGACCTTCTCTGTCAATTGCCTACAAAGAATTTAGATAGAGAGCCTTCTCCAGGAAGAGAGCTATCACCATGGATAACTACATTATGCTATAAACTAGGCTAGGATAGGCAGGGAGGAACCTAGCAAGGCCTGTTTGACCAAAGTTCTATATGTCCCCTTGTTTCTCAGTAATCTAACAAACATTTGTTGAACAAACATTTACTCTTTGTCGTCTTTCTGTGAATTGCATCCCTTCTCTTTTGAGTATCACATTCCTAACCCCTTCTTCTGTTTCTGAATGACACAGGTACCTCATTTTGCCTGAGTGTCTCTGGAATTTCCATGTCTGTTGGATTCCCTGTATAAATGAAATTAAATTTTATTTTCTCCTATTAATCTGTATTGGAGGCACAACAAATGTGCATATATATAATGAAGCTTTAATAATAAAAGTGACATTCAATGCAGTATATATCTTCTCCAACTGATTTTCAAGAAAATGTATTTCAAAATATACTCATTTTACTAGAAGATATTACCAGTGCTTTTGAGATCAAATCATTTAAAGGATAGCTTTTATTAAAATAAAATGTTCTAGTTTAAGAAATTAAATTCATAGTACATAATAAATAGACTTATATAATGCAAATATAAGAAAAACACCAATAAAGCTTGTGTACTTTAAAAGAAAAAAGGAAAAGAACAATTTCCTTTAGGAAGACAATAGGCATATCTTAGTTTCATCTTTTAACATACATAAATATATATTTGAAAATATTCATGCAATGGCATTTTTATTTAAATAATATTCAATATTCAAATGATCAGTACTCTAATGAGTAAATGAAACATTATTTAATTTTTATTATATTATTACTGTTACTTTGTTAGGAATTGTTCTAGTTTTGTTTAATAAGCTCTGTACATACTATGATTTTTAAATGATATGGACCAATTAACACATATAACTTTTATTTTCAAAGAATCTATTGTAATAGAATAAAAATGCCTCAAATAAAAATGAACTTGAAAGTGAAAATAATTAATATACAGTTCCAAAAATATAGAGATGAAATTAAATAATAGTTGAAAATTTGATGGCCGGTTATTAAAACTTTACACTGTACTTCATAGTTTCACCTAGAAATTTTTTAAAAATTGAGATTAATTTTGTCACTATTTTTCAAACTTTTTCTTTAAAGATTGTATTTATTTATTCATGAGAGATACAGAGAGGCAGAGACATATGCAGAGGGAGAAGCAGGCTCCCTGATGGGAGCCTGATGCAGGATTCAATTCCAGAACCCTGGGATTGTGCCCTGAGCTGAAAGCAGATGCTCAACCACTGAGCCATCCAGGCATCCCTATTTTTCAAAATTTTACAATTATATTTGCAACTACCTATCCTGGCCCATATTATTTGTGATAATTGGCAATTTTCATAGTTAAAATATTATAATATTTTTTTCTTTCCAGGAATGAGCAACGTGCACAGGAACTTAATAATTTGAATTACTTCATTTTGGTGATTTAGCTACTCTTAATAGGATATAGAATGGTGTAAAATACCTTGAGGCTTCCGTAACTTGTTAAATCATTCTTTATCTACACCTTTTAAGAAGAAGCAAATTAACTGCAGATAGTAAATAATTCAAAAAGTTTTAGTAAAATGACTGCTTTATAATTTTAATTAAACATTAGGTAACAATAAATCTCATTTGGTAATTTAGAGCATTAAACTAAATGGAGTATTCCATCACTTATGGAATATGTACAATCTCATCAAAGTCCTATATACAATTACTTCTAAGCTCCTTTATTCCTTTTTATCAGCTATTGTTTAATTGGACACAGTAAAACTAAACAAGGAAAAATATGTGCCTTAGAAACACCAAGTTTTTGTTTGTTTCTTATTTACTATGATGATCACCTTTTTCGTTCTTTACATTTTGGATCATAAAATTAAATATAAGTACATGTATGTATTATGTAGTGCATGTGTGTGTAAAGTGGACTGTCCCAGAATTTGCCAATGTAATAAATATTATAAGAAAGGAAATCATAATAAAGTGTAGAGGTAAAGTCCTGAAAAAGGTGTTTCATAAATGTTAGAATAATTTTACATCTTCTTCATACACTCAAACACTTTTAGGTGTCATACTCTATGCAACAAGTCCTCAAATACTCGTGAAATCTAAATAATAAAAACCAGGCATGTAATAAGAAAGGGGTATGCAATATATTTATTCTTACTCCACTTATTACCATTCCATTTGTTACCACTTATATTTACTCAATAGAGCTAATGGATAGCTAAATGCAAAATATGTTATGCTGAGAATACAAAATATATATAAAGCCAAGCTTGTAGCTGCAGTGATGTAACTATTTGCTGAAGACAATATAAACACATGCACATACATATATGCATACGTGTGTGCACATGTATATGAAATAACTTACTATTTTATATTTATATGGATATTTCCCACACCTAGCATGACTGAGGTTAAGCACAATTATCATATTATCTTCATGATTTTAAGAAATTACTATAAAAATTGAAATGTTTATAATTTTTTAAAAAATCAGAATTCCTGCATTATTAATTACGAAGGAATAAGCCTTGGTTAGGCATGCAGGTTGGACTTGCTGGCAGGGATTACGTGCCTAGAAAGTCAACATTTGATTCACTCAGGAATAATCTTGAGTTGTTACCATTTATTTGTACTTGGCAAACGCTCAGATACATAATCAAATTCTTCACCAGAACTGGGAATACATGAAAGGGAGCTTCTTCAAAGCCATGATGGCATCCTCACCTGAAACTGGCAAGACTGCTGGAATCCAGCTTTAATTCAAAATTCCCTAGAATCAATGGGTTCCATAACTTTGATTTGAATTGGAGCTTCCCTGAAAAGGTGTGAGCAGAGTGAAATTTGTAGCCCTAATAGCTTTAGGAACTTGGAAGCTTTGTGCCTAATCCAGAGGAAGCATTCCAAACTGTATCAGTTTCCTCTAAGGTCACTGAAAAGTATCTTTTTTTGTTTTTTGAGAATTGAAGAGAAGTTTCTCTTTTTTAATTATTTTCTTTTGTTTCTTTTTTCTGTCTGGAAGCTGTTTTCACACGACCCTCCGACCCATGAGTTTGTCATGAGTACAAAGACCAGTAGGAAAAAGCAATACTAAAGTGCTGAATAAAACTTGCTATCTAAAAGCTGTGTTATTTGGAAACAAACAAAGTCATAATCAATTGCCAAGGTCTTTGGCAAATATCAGTTTGCAAATTTATAGCACAGATAGCAAACTAGAATCTGTGTTTCTATAGCATGGGGACAAGGAATGGTTAAGCAGTGCCCAGAACCTTGCTCTTCTCCCCACAATTCACATAACTCATTGTAAATGAACTTAATTATCAGTTCCAAACATAATCCTTTCATATTTCAATTATCCTTTCAGATTTAAAGTCAGTTAATTCAGTCTGCCAACATCCTTAAATCTAATATAAAAAGAGACATTTTTGGACTAAATTCTATTTTCCATTTTCTGAGTTACAGAGCCATAGAAAAGAAACAACATCATTGTTTACTGAAGTGTATAGTTTCATCTAATTCATTCATATTCTTAAAGACTTTGCCACCATGTATTTAACAAATTATATATCAATTAAAACTCCCAGCAGCACTATTGGAGTTTGAGCAGATTGTGTTTAGTTTACTTCTCTCTTTTGGCACTATCAGTACCACCTGCCTTCCAAATTACCAGAGCATCCTCTAATAACACAACACCAGGGACATCATTAAACTTTTTCTTACATTTATGAATTTAGATACTTTTAATGCTAAAAGCAAATTCAAAGCACATGATATCTACAATTTTTTTTGTCAGAACTGTAATTTCAATAAGAAGAGTTAAAAATCTATTATATTTAACTCTCACAGTTAAACCATTTTCTCTTAATAAAATCAAGCAAAAATTCAGTACGGAATATTTGAATTATTTCTGTTTTACTAGATAATTATGTAACATACTCTTACAACTTCAGATATGCAAACATAGCATTTCAATTATCAAGTCTCTACAATTTAAGTGAAGGGATGCTTTGAAATAGGTGGATAATTGGGGCAAAGGGCATGCACTTGCCTGAAGTGGAAACAAGAACTGTGAAAACAAAATATTAGGGTAATCTGAATTGGCAATTATTTCCAGTCTCCACTTTGCTTCATTGCACATAGCCAGTTTTTAACCATTAAATGTGTTGATTCTTTGGCATTAACCAACCACAGAATACAATCATAATCATCATACACACACATCGACACTATTCTTTTCTATTAGTACAAGCTCAAGCAATAGGCAGATTTAGGAAAAACTATAGCTTAAATTGTCTAGTGATAATGTAGAAACATTTTACCCTAACCCAATCACAAAGTCCACTTCATTTCACTAGCAGAATAACTGTATCCTTTCTTCCCTTCCCCTAATGGGACACAAAGAAAAAAAAATACTTACACTGCACAATGAGCTGCACCAAGGCTTCTCTTGGTTTCACATTAAATCCATTGTATTGGCTGGTTTGACATCTGTACATTCCTGACATTTCTCTAGATACATTCACAATCCTCAGTGTTCCGTCATAACTCTCCATTTGCATTGACCCATCAGGCATTGCCACTTCTTTATCCGCTCTAGACCAGAGGATGATGGGCTTAGGTTTTCCAGTTACTTGACACTGCAGTTCTATTGTGTCCCCTTCTCTGGTGACCAGAGGTGATTTTTCCTGTGGAACAGTCAGATTGGGTGGAACTTGAAATGGGAAAAAGAAAATTTTTCAAGGTTAGTATAAACTGGTAAAGCATATTCAAACACAGAAAATCATAAGGAAACAATTTCTGCTGGTTGAAGAAGTGTGACAATTCAGATGACAAAAACAATAGAGACCTGGGAGTAAGTGGCACATACTCTCACTTAAAAGAATTTTGAATTGTTTTCCCACAATTCTTACAAATGAGGTCTTCAAACATTAGCAAAATAAATAAAGCATTAAATTGGAACATAAATGGTCAACATAGAACAATCTACTCAATGACTTGTCATTATCAGCCATTAACTGGGTTTTTAATATCTGCATTTCACAGAAGAGTGATCCTGCTTGCTGAAGGTAGGATTCAGCTTTTCAGTCTTATTTCCTATGCTGTTATCTCTTTCCCAAGGATGCTATAGGAAAGGCATAAGAGACATTATCAACTTAGCTGGCACAGTAAATACCAAATAATAGGAAAAGGAAAAAGAAGAAACTCTGACATAAAACCAGAACTTTTGACTCTGGTACAGAAACTGTTGCCAAATTGCTAAAGTTTACGGATTGTTTTCTCCCTAACGGAAATGGAATGGAACAAATGACTTACAAGGCCACACTCTGAGAATCCACTCACGATATTCTTCTCCTTGGACTTTTAATATTTTTTTAACATTTGAATTTCATATAATTTCCTTTTAAGACATTTTGACATAATTGTAAATAGTTTGTCATAATTTGCCTCTTTCTGTAAATTAATTTTAAGTAAATACTCCAAAAGATATTCAACAATATAAATATTGTAATTTTTTCAAGTAAAGCTAATTTCTGATTTTACTGAAGATGTTTATGAGAGGGTCATCTTACTGGAAATTACTTTACTGTGCTGGAATGCATTTATGTTAGGGTTTAGTGAAAAGCATGAGCCAATAAAAGGCAAGTACTATCCAAAGTGTTTTGTTACAAGCCATATCACTTGTCCCATTGAAGACTTTTATTTGTTATACAAATATATATGAAATCCATTGTATTTGTGCAATAAAATATCTATCAAAAAAGTATGGCTAACTTTGAATGCCAGAATAACAAGAAATATATGAATAATTCTATCCTTCTGAGAAATGCCATATGCTCCTTTTGGAGGTAATACTGCGTATATGGATAAAAAGTACTGTTTTATTCTCCCTATTAGCATTACTATGTTCCAGTGCCCAGGAACAAAACCAAACATAATTAATTTTTAAATTATTTTTCAACTTATGTTGAAATGCTATTGCTCTTATTACACATGGAAAAAATAAATTCAAGTCCAAAATGATAGGAGAGTTAATTATCTGGCTATTTAAGTATCTTCATGTCTATTTTTTCATTTAATTCCTTACTTCTTATTTTTTAAAAAAACTAGTTAAGTAATGCATACATCTTAGAAATTAGAAAATATGAAACATTAACCACCACCTTCTTGAAGTAGATACATACATTCCAGAATTTGGCATTAATATATTTTTTAAAATGCTGACATTTAAAAAAACCTACATGGTAACTAATTTGATTAAATAGCTAACTTCTGTAAATATAAAAAAAAAATGACCTAGTTAAATAATTTGTTCTTTTTGAAATGAACCACGAGGGAATGATGCAATTCTAAGCAGTACCATGTAGAAGAAGCTGTAATATTTACTCACCCTCCATTAGAAAGCACACAGAATGACAGCAATAACCTCTGCATTTAATATTAATTATGCCCCTACTGTGTGCCAGGCATAATTAGAAGTTTTACATTTTCATTCCCTTGAATCCTAAGGATCGAATATTTAATATTAAAATTTAGCAAGTGAGAACATTGAGAATAAGACAGGATAAATACTTTGATTCAAACAAAAGTCAAATTGAAGCTAATTTATACCAGGTGGCCAACGTTGAAACGTGACCTCTGTAGCAGTCTCCAGTAAACTATGGTCTCTGGAATGAATAGCTTGAGTTAGCACTGGACACCCCCCTCCTCCTGCTCATGACTGCTGTGCTCCCAGGGATAAATTGGACCGATTTTTATTGTCTCAGGTAGAAATGTGAATGGATAAATTACACATATTTTGCAAATGACCATATCTATCTATATCTTATATATCTATATTTACCTTATATATATTTTTCTATATATATTAGAATATTTCATATGTATGTCAAAATTGCTTATAAAATACCCAAGCCAAATATATGTCCAAATTCTGATGAATCTTTGTGAAATAAATTAAAATAAATGATAAGTTAAAAGACTATTTAATGAAGTGTTCTTGTTTGAGATCTTTTTTCCAAAAACAAGCCATATGACCTTAACCAAGCTTAATTACTCTATTAATTTCTTCATTTTTGAAACTAAGAATTTGTACTTTATAAGCTCCAAGGCTATTAATGTCCTGACTGTAAAAACAAATAATAGAACATGAGGACAGAATGGTGCTAAATTAAAGAGTTTATTTTCTGAATAGGGAAACAGGATGAATACTCACCTAAATACATTAGACCATTCTAAAAAAAAAAAAAAGATAGTGGACCAGCTATATAAACTTTTTGACTTTTACATGCTACAAAGTTCAAAAACTCCCTTTAGAAATTTGTTATTTACTAGGAAACATTCCTTCCTACATAATCAAAATTACAGAAATGTAAGCCTCAGTTTTAATCTAGATTAAAATAAAAATAGATTTTTAAAATAAATTAGCCCAATTTTTGCTAAATAGCAAAGTCCAACTGAAAAACAGTTTATTTTCCATCTCTTTTATGAGGCGTTTAAAATCTTGGAATCAGAGTTAATCTTTCTTTGCAATGTTCTTGGCGAAGAAGACCTTATCACTTCTCAAAGTTTTGATAGGCTCCTCCCTCCCTCTTCTCATTACATTTTTCATTCTCCAGAATTCTGCAGTCACCTCTCTTAATTATTACTATAAATTTCCCTGTTAAGAGATCTCATTTTTTTTTCTCACAGATTTCTCTCTTTTATATGTTGAAAATACAAATTCTAACTTTATCCCAAGGCTTTCAGTCTATGATTGCAGCTTAATTCTATATCCCAAAAGTCTTTCAAATCCCCAAACCTAAGTACAATTTATTTCTTGACTTAGTTTGGTAGTTAATTTTCAACATACTTCATCTGCTAACTGAAAGCCACTGTTTTCTTTGTTTTATCATTTCCTCTTGCTCACCACTTCAATCAGCTGCATTGGTTCCTCCATCAAAAATGTCTCCCATATCTGCTTATTTCTTTTCATGGCTATAGGTAGAGTTCTCAGTAGAATCAATCATTTTCTCTTCTTGTGACACCACAATAAGTGGTCCCTGTCACCAGCCTAATTCTTCCAGCCTTCCTGTTACCCTGTTATTAGATTCATCATCTTAAATACAATTTTTCTCCATGCCATTATGAAAATTGCAATACTCATTGAGAGTGTCCGTCACAATACTGTTTTAACTTAAAAGAACTTAAAACAGCCTGACAGATTCATTAAATAAATCCTGGTGTAGTTACACAATAAAATATGATGAAGCCTTTTGAATGATGACATAATAGACTTTATATTTATTGATAAAGATGCTCATATTGTTAGAAAAGCATCCTCCTGCATAGTATGAAGAGTTATAACCATGGCTTAGTGAGTAAAAGATATTACTAAGCACTCTAAACAATAGTGTCAAATTTTTATATTAAAAAAAAAAAGGCATGCCGATGAATGCTACAAAGGAATTTATTAAAGGGAAGAAAACATAGACTTTATATTGTTAGTATCCAGCACTTTATTTTGCATGTGATAGGAATGTAGAAAAACATGTTATGCTGAATGTACAAATTAAGACAAGAAGGTAATTGTGCACTGATTAAGGGAAGAGCAAGATACATATATGGTAAATCTAGGAGAAAAGAAAATCCAGAAGGAACTATATCAAAACACTAACAGTGGTTCTCTCAGAGTGTGGGATTATTGATGAATTTTACTCCTTGTACATTTCCCTTCCTCTTTCACTCTTCTACAATATATGCAAAGTATATTAGCATGTTACAGACTCCCAGAAGCTTAGGGAAACCTAAAATATTAATGCAACCTATTTTCCAAAGCTCTTCTGATAAAAACTCCATTTTTTAACACAAATAACACAAATGTATCACCTGGGTATGGTAATCTGGACAACATAGTCTGAAAAACGCTCACTCTTAAAACATTAATTCTTAAAAAAAAAAAAAAAAAAACAACAACATTAATTCTTGCAGTTTCACTGACTGGTGAACCTCAGTGCTCTTGAATATGCATTTCTGTCCTATGTTCAGCGGATTTGGCCCTTGTTGACTTCTAGGAGCCCCTGCCTACCTCATGTGTTGAGATTCAGTTCAGATACTACCACTTTTGTCATAACTGCCTACACCTAGGCTGGGTTGGTTGCTCACTTGTCCAGGCCACATATTACACTGTGTACTCTTTTGACATGTACTTTTGGTTTACTCTCTATTTTCTCCCACATCTTTTTCCCTAACTGGACATCTCCTTGAAAGCAGTCCCTCAGACTGTACGGAAGCATTCTGTGTCCACAGTGCCCTGCTTCCCTGCTTAGCACAAATCAGGAAGTCATGAAATAACTGAAGAAGGAAGGGAGGGAGAGAGGGTGAAAAGAGTAAGAAGGTGAGATAAAAATCTGAATATTAATAGAAATAAATATAATAGACATAAATCATAAATATTTTAAAACAAAAGCAATAAATAATGAGATATCGTACTTCTGTAATTAAGCCCATATAAGTAGCAGAATCTTCTGCAAAATAGGTTGTTAGTATAGATTTTAGATGCGGTATATCTTGAAATGCATGTGGGTGTGTGAGAAAGTTGAGAGTCAAACAAGGAGTCCTCTAGCTTTTCTTTTGCCTTTCATTTAAAAATTGGAATAGATAAGTTGTAAAAAAGAAAAAAAAAAAGGAAAGAGAAAAAGGAAAAAGCTAGCTTGAGGACATGCCATTTATCATTTGTCATAATGTTTTTAATCCTTTCTCTAATCAAATAAATTATTTTTTCTTGAAATACTGTCTCCAGGGAAAGCAACAAACTAAGTAGAAAAATTTGAAATGTCTGCACCTTGTGAGATCCACATTTATCCACAGTGTACTCAGTAGAAAACATTTCCTCCTGGTAAAAACACAAAGGTACATTTTATGACATAGATTATACATGCCTTTATTTTGATTTCTC
Organism: Vulpes lagopus; assembly: GCF_018345385.1. Classification (NCBI taxonomy): domain Eukaryota; kingdom Metazoa; phylum Chordata; class Mammalia; order Carnivora; family Canidae; genus Vulpes; species Vulpes lagopus. Next base: position 49,612,509 of record NC_054829.1, on the reverse strand, counting down.
TTATCTGAAATGCTACTGTAGAAGATGCTATAATCAGAGAAACCTGAAAACCATATGACACCAAAGTTTCTCATTCCAAACATAAATAGACAAGTAATTTAAACTGGTTTTCTGTCAACATTTCCGTTGTATCACAGACTGATGTAAAACAAATATAGAAAATTCAAATGTTTTCATTTCTTCATTGAGAAGGAAGCTGAGTAAATTTAATCTTTAGTCATTACTCAGAAAATTACTGGCCTATTTTTCTCAAAAGAATTCAGGGGAAAGTTAGCTCATCTGAACTGTATGAGAAAATATGCTGTCTAGAACAAAGGCATCAGAATCTGCTTATTATGGACTCATTGGTTTAAGACACATGACTATTTACAGTGTACTTTAATCGTATATATTGAAATAAAAGATATATTTCTTTTACATAAAAAATACAATTAAGTCATAAGTAGAGTTTTCTCCAGAAGGACAACCAGAATCCCATTTTTTAAGAATCCTAAAATAAGCATGGCATTAATTTAATTATACTTGAATTTTATTTTATTTATTTTTATATTTTTAAGATTTTATTTATTTATTCATGAGAGACACAAAGAGAGAGAGGCAGAGACAGGCAGAGAGAGAAGCAGGCTTCATGCAGGGAGCCTGACATGGGACTCGATTCCGGGACTCCAGAATCACGCCCTGGGCTGAAGGCAGGCGCTAAACTGCTGAGCCACCCAGGCTGCCCTATACTTGAATTTTAGGGAGAAACAGTTTATAACCCTAATGTATGTTTTACATTAAGATGTTTAATCTATATTTGTTTAAACTATATTTAAAACATAATAGACTTTAAAAAATGTGTTTATAAAAGTGACCCCTAGAGGTCAGAATTCAGTAATTCTCAAACTGACCAAATGTATATAAAGAAATGTAAAAGAGTAAGACTTGAGTAAATACTGAATTTGTAGATATGGCTACTTCAGATGAATCAAATCTTCAAAAATAACATGTGAACATTAAAAATTTACTATAGACTGGACCTGAGTTCAATCTCTTTTTTGCTGACTCATCACAGATTAGCTTTTTGTAACCATGAGACAGGCACAAGGATATATTCAAATTTTGAAGTTTTGAAAAAAACCAAAAAATAACTTTACATGGATGTAAAGAATGAAATAGTTGGTGATTGCAATAATTATTGATTGTACATCAGTGATGATTTCTCATAATGGATTTATGGATAAGCAAGATGAACCATTAGGTTAGTGAATTTGTCAGCATGCTTATTGTAACTACTCATTTCTCTCCACTCAAAAAAGTATATTTAATATAAATAAGAATAATATAATTACTCATATTTTAAGAACTCCATGCATTAATATTTGAAAATTCTAATCTAATCTAAACCTCACATCTGATAATAACACAACTGAGGAGTGGGAATAACTGTCTTAAGACAGGAAATACATAAGAACGCAATGTTCTGTGGCCACTAGAATATTCACATGACTATATAAGGGAAATTTGAGAATTTCCTTCAACTTAAAAATAATTTCAATCCAAGCCACCAAAATACTTTTTAAACTAATACGCTTGACCCATTTTTTTAATTAATAGATGTCAATTAAAATATTTAGTAAGGTGAGTTTAAAAAATTTTTCAAGGTGACAAAGGAAATCCAGCATGCTAAAGACTTCTCCCTTATGAATGGACTTGCCGATATTTGCTTCCTTTGAGCGACCAAGACTGGTAACACAAAATGTTTGATGAAAGACAGCAACACTTTATAGCCCATTTCTCATGAAAGGAATAAAAATCCTCCACAGATACTTCTTAGTTCCTATTTTGTAAAATCATAGAGATAGATAATAGGGTGAATTATGTGATAGGTAGCACATACAATGTTTTTATAGTTGTTTTAAAATATGCAGAACTTCTCTGAACCATAGGTCAATATAATGTGTAATGCAATATAATATAAACATATTGAATGTTGTGCTTCTTTCTGGATTATATTCCCTCTTATAAATTAATTATTAAAATTAAATTAATGTCTCTCCTCCTAAAAAGTTCTTCCCATTTCTGCATTAATCTTTAGTAAAAATCCTGTCATTCCACCATGCAAATATCTTAAATAGTTTTTGTGTTCTAGGCTAGAGGTCTAAATCCCATTGCTTGTTTTCCCCTTATCTGCCAAACTTTATTAGGCTACAATGCTTCTGTGAAAATTCTCTACTCAATTAAGGCAGGTCTTTGGGTCCTCTTAACATGTTTGGCTCATTCCCTTCCTTTCTTCTCTCCAGAAATTACTTTACTTTCATAATACCCATCCAATCATTACCCATTGTTTTAAGGGCCAATTTAATTTATCCAGTTCCCTTAAGTCTTTTTGAATTCTGCACCTTTTTTTAAAAAAAGATTTTATTTATTTATTCATGAGAGACACAGAGAGAGGCAGAGACATAGGCAGAGGGAGAAGCAGGCTCCTCACAGGTTGCCTGATGTGGGACTTGATCCACTAACCAGGATCATGCCCTGAACCAAAGGCAGACAGACGCTCAACCACTGAGTCACTCAGGTGTCCCGTATTCTGTATCTTTTATTTATGCCCCATGTCTCTGATCACAGCATTATCTAATTGATTCTACAGATACCAAGATAAAATGCTCTCACACATATACAAATATAGCTCAAGTGTCCAGAGGTCAGCACCAGGTTTTGTTTTTTTTTTTTAAGATGTTATTTATTTATAACAGACAAGGGGCGGGGGAGAGGGAGAAGGAGAGAGAGAGAGGCAGAGACACAGGCAGAGGGAGAAGCAGGCTCCACACAGGGAGCCTGACATGGGACTTGATTCCGGGTCTCCAGAGTCACACCCTGGGCCAAAGGTGGCGCTAAACCGCTGGGCCACCCGGGCTGCCCAGCAATGGTTTTATCCACTTTTTTGGTAGCTGACACATCATGTGATGTTTTAAAGTGCTTGATAAATTCTTGACTGATGAATGGAGCACCAATTCAGAAATGGGAAGAACTTATTAAGAAGACAAAGTAAGGAAACTATTGATGAATAATCATCTCTTGATTATCCAAGACTTAATTATAAAGTATATGAATCTCATTATTCACACGTGAACTCTTTCCATTTGTAATTTAAAAAACCACACACACAAAAAAAGAAAACAATTGGTTTCTATAAAGTTAGCAATTCTACTAGATTTTAATTTGGTCACAGTAATGATACAAGGAGTAAAATATCAGAAGCATTTGGTAGTATTGAGTAATTTGTCCATGCTATGGCTTTCCTTTATTAGCAGTAAAGAAGAGGCTATTTGGCTCTACAACAGAATGTCCATGGGGACCCATATTCTGAGACTTGTATTACTTATAAGTCTTGTGGGTAAATCATATATGAAACAGACACTTATTTTTAAACATTTCCTTACACCAGATGGTAAGCCTACTGTTTTTGTCCATGATATGAATACGTATAAATACTTACCCTATCACACACTGTAAATAAAATAAAACTCCTTTTTTTTTTTTTTGGCACTGACATGCAATTTTTTTTTCACTGACTCACCTATAAGTTAGGAGATGCAAATAAAACAGAATTGACAATATATTGCAAATCTAGCGATAGAACAGGAAATAAAAACACATATTAAAACCAGACATGAGATTGAAATGCCAGGGCATTTGCATTTAGAAATTCTAAGGGGAAATGTACATGCATACAGTCACACATATACATTACTTATTTTTGAAAGACTTGTAGAAAATCTTGTTACAATGGCAATGTTAGTTATTTGAAACATATGGGGAGAGGCAGGATCTTGGAGGGTAGCAACTCTGGAGGGTTTAATATTGGAAGATGGAGGACATGCAGTGCCATTCAATCAGGAAAACAACTTTGGCAGGCAACAGTGTGGCTGTTCCAACTTCCCTCTCCCAGCAGGTGTTGCTATGGCACAAGAATAGTCTCTGAGGGATTCAATAGAACACGAAGTGTAAGATGAAAGAACAAAATAGAAAATCATTCTCTAAGTGGCATTCATATTTTCCCTGCTACACAAGCTACAAGGCCAGTTGCAAAGAAACACAGGTTCCATTCTTGCTGCCTCATAAATACATAAGTGAATGGGGACTTAAGTTAAGATTGCTTATGTAGCATTTGGTTAAATGTGCTTTTTCAAGTATCTTGCATTGTTAGGATCTTCATGTAATTTGCTTTTCTAACATGAGCTTATAATAAAATATCTTCTAGAATCATTAAGGTAAGTCTGTATCAAGAGAATTTTGGGGGCTCCTGGGTGGCTCAGTCAGTTAAGTGTCTACCTTAGGCTCAGGTCAGAATCCCAGGATCCTGGGGAAAAAGCCCCAAGTTGGGCTCCCTTCTCAGAGGTGAGGAGCCTGTTTCTCCCACTTCCCTCAACTACTCCTCCTGCTTATTCTCTCTCTTTCAAATAAATAAATAAAATCTGATAGAGAGAGAGAGAAAGAGAATATTCTACTCCCCTCTTTGGAAGAAGATATGAAAGCATATCTCTTTTTTTGTTTGTTTGTTTTTAACTTCCCTTCCCTGATTTACAGTATGTGTTTCTCAAGCACTGAAATATAGAAATGACTGGTCACTGATTAAGTACGTAAAAGTCTCTTACATAGAAAACTTTAAAAAAACAATAAAAAAAAAACAGGAGTAAGATAGTTCTGCTTGCTAGTCACTCAAATAATGCTAAAATTTTAGCAAGTTAGGAATCTGGACCAGACTGAGAATGTTGGAAGAGATATGGACTGCAAAAGAAGCACTTATTTTTTATGTTGTAAGACGGGAGGTATTCCTTTTTTTAAAATATTTTATTTATTTATTCATGAGAGACACACACACAGAGAGAGAGAGAGAGAGGCAGAGACATAGGCAGAGGGAGAAGCAGGCTCCACGCAGGGAGCCCGACGCAGAACTAGATCCATGGACTCCAGGATCACGCCCTGGGCCAAAGGCAGGCTCTAAACCGCTGAGCCATCCAGGGATCCCCAAAGGGAGGTATTCTATAAGAGTTAAAATATCAAATAAAGTGCTACGATATTTACTAAAATATGACTAAGTTATTTGATAAAGAGATAATCTATAACCATTTCCGGGAAATAGGGAATTACTTCTTTAATTTAACTTTCTATTATTCAAATTCCATTTCATTTTTTGTAGGTATTTTTTAAATAATGCAGAGTAAAGCTAGAAAATGACAGTTATTTAGGTATAAGCAATCGATTAAGAATTATAACTTTAAAAGTTGAATACTTCATTCTAAACATCTATTATAGAAACTAAAAATAACAAGCAGGAGAGAAAGATCACCAATTTCCTGCAATACTTCTATTCAGTAACGTATTTATGTCCTTGCTTCCTTGCTCTTAAAATCATTTATCCAAATACATTTCTATGTGTGTGTAAATGCACTATCCCTTAAATCAGTAGCAAACATCCTGGGAATAACAAAAGCAGGACTGCATGTATGAAAACTTACATGTTGTTTTAGAGCTAACACCAATTCATTTTAACACATCTTTTAGAGCCCTTTCAATAGATATATATCGTTAAGACTAAGGGCAGGAGAGATAAATTAGGCCATTCACTACTTTCAAAAAATTCACTATGGATTATGGAAATGGATAAATAGAGAGGATTATTTGTAGCAGTAATTGCACATAATTATTTTTAAATCAGAGGCCCTTTTTAATGGACGTAGAGAATCTAGAAGAGTTGTAAGTGTAAGAGATTAGAAATTTTACTTGGGCTCAACCCAGCCCATCTCCCAGCTGTGCAATTTTATGCCACCTTAATCTGCTTCCTTAATCTGCATACAAGGCTGATGAAAAGGAGAATTTAATGATAATTTAAAGATACAACAGTATAATGCACATTAGAGTATCCTCTGCACTTGGAACTGTGTAATATACTTATAGAGAGCAAAGTTCATGTCTAGCAGCCTAAATTTAGATCCCAGCTCTACCATCTAGTAGGTGCATAACCTTGGGAAAGTTCTGTAACCTAGGTTTCTCAGTTTACTCTAAATAAAGTGAGCATAACAGTAGTAACTTCACATTTCATAGGACTAAACAATAAAGCATACATAAAATATTGAGCACAAGGTCTAGCACTGAGTAAACAATACATTTCTTATAATTGCCTTTCATTGGTGTAATATCAATGTATTTTATTGTTATACATATATTTCTATACTGAAGGCAAAGGTCTTGCTTTATTCATACCCATGATGTCTCAAGTATTGAAAGTGGGTATACCCAGGGTTAAAGAAATATTATAAAACTATATATGTATATATATACATAATATACATGTATTTATATATATAAATTACAAATGTATAAATAAATCACATTGCCATTGTCAGTTATTTTGTAGACATACATGCATTTTTTTTCTGGAAAAGATCAAGACCATCAGATATATATTCATTTCAGATGAAAACATTTTTGAAGATGATAACATGTTGGAAAGGACAAGAATGAACTTCTAAAAATTTGAATACAAGTATCCCCCACTGCCATCCAAGGAAAGAAGGTTGCCAATTTCTATCATTAGACATAATAATTTGATATGTGTGTTTGGATATTATCCTAAAATGGCACATAATACAGATATCCCAGCTCTCGTTCTGCTTCTATCAAGTAAAGAGGTTTAGGCATTCCTAAATACATCTATTCCTCCATTTTGAGGATGACAAAATGTCAGTGCTATCCATTATCACAAAGGTCAGGGTGTTGCCGTGAAAACCAGGGAATGGTAAGTAAAAAGGAGCTGTCTCATCATGTTAATTATGTGATTGCTTTCCTGTGGATGAAAGAATATGATAAGTTATAAATTATATATCAAATGCATTTTATGAAAGCATAGCAAAAGAGAGATGCTTTCAAGCAATCCACAATTTATTTTACTTTCTAGAGCAACTGTTGCTCACAGTGGCAAACTCTTCAATGCAGAATGGCTGGAAAAATCAATTTGCTTCTATAATAAAAAGGCCATTTGTCTACTTGTAGAATCCACGTGACATTGTTAGGCCCTTTATAAATGATCACTCTGGACAATGCCTGTGGTTTACGAATTCCCTAATTATGCCACTGATTGTGTATCACTGAATATGCCTTATCCTGTGGAAATAGACACCACTGCCATTTTAATAAACATTTTGACATAAAATGAGGCTGGCTGTTTCACGCTTTGTCAAGAGCAAAATGAAACAACCAGTGAACACAATGTTCCATCAACAGATCAAGGCCACATGTTCTTTAGGGCAAATGAGGTTTAATTAACAGATCTGTTAGTAGGAAACGAACTGGTCAATTAAAAAATAGGAGGAGGGTTTTCTTTTATAACACATGAACACTTTATTAACAAATACTCTACCAATGCATGATTGCATTTTATTATCCCTTCTGTCAGTCTGTAGAAGTATAGAAGGATACAATAAAAACATGAGCCTAATTTTAAAACCATATAAAAACTCATATAATGCCATTGATTGGAATGATACATAACTCATTCTGGGCTAATACATGAGTGTGAATAGAGTTTATTGGAATTTTATTAATATGGTTTTATGTTGCATTTTATTCCTAAGCAAGAGTATTTCTGCTTAAATGTCAACTAAATATTTTTGTTTACAAATATTATTTAGACAGACTTGGTGAAAGTGGACTACTTATATTTCATGTATAGTGGACTGTAATTCATACTATGTGCCTTTTAGATGCAGACATTTGAGCTACCTGTCATTTTATTATTTCTACTTCACATATTTAAATTACCAATACATTTCATACTGTGCATAGAACCTTTCTTTAAAGTGCAATGATATGCGCTTCACATTTCACATCTTTTCAATCTAGTTGTCACTGATCGAACATCTCTAGAATCTGGGAAATTCTGATTTATTTGCCTGTTGCATATTTGAGGGCAGTCCAGAAGTGTTGTGCAATGTTCCTGCAAACAACTGTCACGCCTCCATTTCTAAAGATTTCAGTCCTGGTCCTAAGCTGCTTCATAGGCTGACTTTCACCCAAAAGGTTTTCTTGGGCCTCAAATGAAAGCAGACATGATATGATTTGAGAATTCTGAGATGAGTTCACTTATCAAAAATACATTTCTCACAGTTTACCTTGGGAGCCTGAAATCTCATTACAAGTGTACATTCCACTGAGAGGTTGTGTGTTTTCTATGAAGGACCAGAGTTCTGCAGCCAGAAATGACCTATGTTCAAGAAGTTACTGTTCTACTCAGAAACTCTGAGGCCTACTATAGTTACTTTTGCTTTCTAAAGCTCAAATTTCTTATCTGTAAAATGGGTAAAATCACAGTAGTATCTACTTCAAATAGTGTTTTGAAGATTCAGTGAAGTATTAATTTTAAAGTATTTAGCCGAGGGGAGTCTGGGTGGCTCAGTTGGTTAAGTGTCTGACTTCATCTCAGGTCATGAACTCAGGGTCCTGGTGTTGAGCCCCACGTCAAGCCTGGGAGGGAGCTCCCCTGCTCAGCTTAGTGGGAACTCTGCTTGTCTCTCACCCTTTGCCCCTGTTCATGCTATCTCTCTCTCTCTTTCTCTCTCTCAAATAAATAAAAATCTTTAAAAAAAAAATAAATGAAAAAAAAAAAATAAATAAATGCTTAGCCTAGCAACTGGAATATAGTAAACCTTCCAAACATCTTAGATTATTGTTATGTTATGCAGTCTATAATTTACTTTGAATCTTCAGCATATGGTAATGCTTTGTTTCTTAAATTTTGTGTAGTTATATAACATGTGTTCACTTTCTAGGCTACATGCTTACATTTCATGCATTTGTCTGTGCTTTTGTTATGCTGCAATTTTTTTTTAAGTGCTTTACTATAGACAATGTGATCTATGTTTGTGTGCTTTAAGCTTTAATGTATATTCAGGGGTTACGGTTAATATTTAAAGTATGCCACTTTGATACCAGATGTGGTTAAGTAGTATTTTAAAGACCCAAACCCAGGGCACCTGGGTGGCTCATTTGGTTAAGCGTCTGCCTTTGGCTCGGGTCTTTATCCCAGGATCCTGGGACTGATCCCCTGTCAGGCACCCTGCTTCTCCCTCTCTCCCTGTTCCTCCCCCATCTCATGCTCTCTCTCTCTCTCAAATAAATAAAATCTTAAAATAAATAAATAAACAAAAAATAAAGACCCACTCTTCTCAGGCAGATAGGATAAGTGTAACTATGTTGAGCTGCACAAGAGGATTCTTAACCTAGCATAACATTGAAAGTGGTCTTCTTTGGTGAAATGAATACTGTTCAAGCTATGTGCCTCAGTTAGAATAGGGTAGGGCCGGCTCTGCTTTTGTGACTGGAATATAAGACTGGTAAATGGAATGTAACATCCTAACACTCTTTGGAGTGGTGTTCTCAGAGTAGGGGAGGATGTCATGTTCCATCATCAACAGAGGGCATGGCCACATGATCCAAGTAGAGTGTTACCTGAATCCCTTCCGGAATATTTTAAGATCAGCCTTTAGTGATCTTTCATGCAAATCCCGTTCATGCTATCTCTTCATGTCACAGAGTGTGACTGAATTCAGAATCACTGATATAGTAACAGGAAATATCCACTTATGATATATAACATTTTACAGCATGCTGCAAGCTCCTATCGTGGATTTTGAATCTGAGATTTTAAGCTTAAATCAGAATATGGCTTTAGGAAGTAAGTAAGTAGCTGAGCTTTGGGGCCCATTTCCCTCTCTATAAAACAAAAGGTATCAGGTTATTGAGAAGTGTCCTCAGTATTTAAAAATTATGCCAATAAATGAGACATTTAGAAATCTTTTTGAAATGTTTTATAACATAGGTATTTGGGGACCTGCCCCAATAATCTTTTATTTAAAAAATAGGTGTTCATAATTTATAAACATCCTAAAATTTACATCACCAAAATTCCAGTTGTGATGATTTTCTAAATTTATTTAATCTCTTTCCTAACCTCACTGATATGCCACAATGAAGGATGAAAAATTAAGACTATGAAAATTAATGAAGTCTTTTACTAATAAAATGTATTCATTCATAAGCATATTCTTTGGGGAAAGTTCTTTGCACTAATGGGAATTATAATCTCTATTTTGGAGCTCTTGAAAAAAAATAGTTTTGATTTAAGACATTCTAAACTGTAAAATGAAACCCATATACTGCAAATAAATCACTACAGTGTTCTGATGCTAGAAGATCTAGGATTCAAAAGCTTCTATTACCACAAGAGCAAAATGGTGACCAAACTATTTAGTCTATGGACCTAGTCTCCATGGCTACTTCTATTCATTTCTCTGTTCCTACATTGATAATGGCAAATTGGTAATGTCATCTACAAACATAAAATTCTGAAGTGTAATCATAATTACATAAATAGTACATTATAGTGTTACTTCCCACAACTTTCTTCTCCTATAGGCAAAAGATCGAGAGTGAGTTTTGGTGTTATAGCTTTCAATAATATAACCTAATTTATATTCCATTCTTAAGTAAAAATTTGATAGAGACATTTATTGTCCATCAGTTAATGAATATATTGTCATAAGTCTTAACTCTAGTAAATTATTGGTAATTATTACAGTTTTAAATGAAAATTGTGAAACTAATGGTGTTCAGTCCTCATTAGATTAGAGAAATATTTAGTTATTTAAAATTCAGAAAGTTCCTATGTCCTCATTGCTTGCATTTTAAAAGGATGATGAAGAGTTTAGGAAGTATAAATTGGGTATTCTTTTGTATTTCTCATTGACCCATTCTTATTTTAATGTAATACAGGAATTTCAAAAAGTGTTTAGCTCTACCAAATAAAAAAAATATTCAACACACGGAATAGTAATTATACAACAGCTAATTAATTACTGTTAAACTATAACCTGTAAGGTAGACACTTTGTTTTGGTATTTAGGGGAAAGAAAGTCATTTTTAAGATGAATAATTGGAGGAAAACTATGAATCCAATGTTATTTCCATAATTACTGACATTCAGGTCTATGTGAGAAAATTCTAATTACAAACATGATTAATGTTTATTGGACTATTATAAAAATAATTAATTCAATGCAGCAAATCTTTGCATTTATGCCCTCCCAAAAAGATAAGTAGCAGAAACATTGATACAATTCTTGCTTCTGAAAGCAACTTCTAACTTACTGATAAGGCCAACTAAAATCATTTCAAATGTTCCCCATAACTCCTTTAAATGATCTCATTGCAAAGAGAATTAGTGTAAATGTTACTTTCTGTAAATCTCTATCTCCCACCCTCGCCTCCATTGTACTCTCCTTTTCACCCTCTCTCAATTCACAATTCACTTGAAGGAAAATAAGAGCTGTCTCCATTATCAAAATCCATGTATCATTATTAAAGCATCTGGGACAAATATAATCTTTTACATGCCTCTTCATACTGATGAAGAGTTATTAAAGGTCCTAAAGATGCTGTAAATATGTAAGGTTTCCTCTGGATATTCCCCAGTTCCACACAAACTAGGCACTCTTTTCCCCTGATTTCCACTGATTACTCTTTTTTTTTTTTCATTTACATCATGGTTTTTGCTTTTTCCCACCATTTTATCTTTGCTTCATATTCTCTTCTTGGGTTAGCTCATCCAGTTCTAATTAATACAACTGCTTGCGAAATCCATGTTTTACTCATGACCTTTCTCCTGGTCATCGGACTTGATTTTAAATTGGTCACCAGAAATACAAGGATGTCTTACCAACCCCTTGGCTATAAATAGTCCCAAATCGATTTGTCCTTTCAAACCTCTCCTACAACCTAAAATCTCTCGCTCAGAAGGTGGCATTACCATATTCTAAACAATTGGGATATAACATTTTGGAATCACAGAGGCACAGTATACTTTGGACGGGATGAAGAACTTACGTAAGCAAGTAGTTTTCAACTATGTGTTTAATACCATTTGTATATATATATGTGTATGAATCTGGTCAGAATATTTGTCCAAATATAATCTTACATAGAAGTCCTAATAGAGAGAGATGCTTAGATGTGAATGAAGTTGGGAAAAAAGCGGGGGAGGAGGATAAATTCTCAGCTGGCTAGCTACCGTCCCTCAGCAGTACAGTAGCCCTTGGAAATATTTCCCTCAAATCCTTATTTTTTGTCATCGAAATGCCCTTTAAAAATCAGTTACCCAGTTGATCCCTTTACTCTATAGATGAAAAATTTTGAGGTCCAGACTCAAGGTCATAAAGTCATTAAGTGGTAATAATTGGTAATTACAAGTCTGACCCTAAGTCTGTGGCTCTGTACTACATACACTGTCTGATGACAGTCAGGCTCTCTCTTAAACTCACCTGAAAGCACTGGCCACTGACTAAATCACCTCTTGACAGGAGAGATCATGAGTGCTACTCAGGGCTTCATCTGATTCCTATCAATCTCTTCAGCTGAATAGGAGTCCTTCTGCCACCTCTCCAATTTCTACCTTTTTTTTTTTTTTTTAATGTTTCTTCTTTTCCATTCTATTTCCTCAAACTCTTCCTTAAAAATATTCCAAAGCTGTAGTGGAGAGAGAAAGAATCTAAGATGCCAAGAAGTTTGCTGACTTCTCAGATGATGTTCATGAGTGAGGCTCCTGCTTTTTCTATTAGCTAAGCCTTCTGTTATCTTTTCTTCTCTGATGACACCTCCACATAAAGGATTGCCTATCCCCACTGCCTTATCACTTCCTCACAAAAATTTTCTGTGCTCTCTCTCACATTATCTCTAAATGAAACTGTTTTATTTCTCCACCATTCTTCCTCTGTATCATTTTGGAACTCTTAACATTAATCCAGTGAGTAGGCCTCCAAACACCAAACTGATCATACCACCCCCATGATAAAACTCTTTCATCATTCTTGATTGAATGTATGAGGTCTAATTATATTCATTTCTTCTAAGATCTAGTTACAAATAATCCTTATTATTTTTTTAAAGATTTTATTCATTTATTCATGAAAGACACAGAGAAAGGCAGAGACACAGGCAGAGGGAGAAGCAGGCTCCATGCAGGGAGCCCGATGTGGGACTCGATCCCAGGTCTCCAGAATCCGCCCTGAGCCAAAGGCAGACGCTCAGCCGCTGAGCCATCTAGGCGTCCCTCCTTATTCTTTTTTTAAGATTTTATTTATTTGACAGGGAGAGAGAGCACAATCAGGGGGAGTGGCAGGGAGAGGGATAAGCAGGTTCCCAAATAAGAAGGGAGCCCAATGCAGGGCTCAATCCCAGGACCCTGGACGATGGGATCATGACCTGACCTGAGGGCAGACGCTTAAATGACGGAGCCACCCAGGCACCCCACAAATAATCCTTATTCTTAATCTAGCTCAGATGCCATCTGCTCTATGAAATTCTTGCTGGCCAGATTCATTAATTTCCTACATGTTTCTATATTTGTCTGATTGTCCATAAAGCAATACTAGACTTCATTTGCTATTAAAGTTTTTCAAGTGTATTCTCACTAGGATATCAAATCAACTATGAATTAGATTCTGTGCATTTTTATTTCTTCCTATATCTCCTTACCTCTACTCGTTGAATAAAACTTTTTTGGATTGAATATGCACTATGTTTCATTAATTAATCCTAGAATTACAGGTGACAGCTATACTTAATTTCTTTTGCTGTATTAGAATACTTGCTTTATTCCTGCCTGCACTGTCAGTTGACCTTGCCTCTCAAATTTAAATTTCCAAGCCTCAATCTTCCTCCACATAGGGCAGTTTCTTTAGGGCTGAGAAACTGAAATAAAGGTCAGATATACCAGATGGGAAGGAAAAAATACTGATGAAGTGAGCCATAAATACTGTGTACATTTCTTGTATTGGCTTTCCTATCTCCATTAAGAAAATTTCAGAAGTTCAGAAGGTTTTGTAAAGGCCTTTGCCTTAATTTTGTGTAATTTCACAATTTCTCTCTTAGGTCATTCAGCACATTTTATATGGTACTCTGTAAGCATTCTGAAGGTATCTTTACTTTAAAAACATTCAAGCATGGGTATTTGACTATTTGAATGATTGTTATCAAAGGCAACACAGAACTGGACATAAGTTCCAGAGCCACAATATCCATTAATTCTACTTGAAAGTAAACGACAATAGGAAAAAGAATGCAAATAGACAACTTATATTTTCTCAAACTTATTTAAGAGCAAGTATAACCATCTGTATAATATGTTGCTATTTCTGTTATCTTTCTTTTATTATTTTAAATAATCCAAATAAAAGCCATAATAGCTATACAAACATAGATTCCAGACAAGCTCCCTTCTAAGGAACACTTCTAGGTTGTTGTATTTACATGTTTCCTTTGTAGAACATGTGCATCAGCCACTGAACAATATAAGATTCACATAAATGAATAGAAGAAATAGTTCCAAACTATTAAATAATTTTTTATAATAAAACATTTAATTTAAGGAGTAAAACTTATTTTCAAGTAGGTAATGTTAAGCATAAAATATTCTTGTTGATAAAATTTACTGTATCTAAATATGAATTTATATAGCCATGCCCACCAGACAAGCTACCATTAATACCATCCTTTACTAAAAGCACAAATTAATAGAATTATATATCTCTATGAGTATAGATGAATGTAGCCCAATATTTCCCAAAGAACATTCTGTGTACATAGTGATTAAAAACAGTATGTTGCAGTTCAGTGTCTCTCTGTAAAGTTCACTAAGTGCAACAGCAACTGAAGGATCTAAGTACCACAGTAAAGATATATGCTAGCCAAATGTAGTTCCAGTCCCAATACTGCAAGTGAAGAGGAAAGTCTATGAGAAGAAAGTGGGAAAGGCTGTAGAAGAGATAATTTACTGCTTCTTAGAGCAACAGTTCCCCTACTGACACACTGCTTACAACATAGTGCTTCTTTCTGGCCCATATCAAGGACAGATATAATACCCCTTCCAATGGGCACAGGAGTTAACTGCGAGAGGAAGTTTCAGTACTGAGAGAACCAGTCCTGCTGGAGCCAGCGTGAAAAGTAGCCTATCAGCCATTCAGAAAAATACAAACTGACCTCATAATCAGAAGACTCTGAAATTCAGAGTGTAACTCATTTTTTTTAAGGTGTTTTTTTTTTTTTTTTTCATTGTCTCCTCAGCTATCCAAAGAACATTTTTTAAATCCAGAAACAGATAAAAGATAGGTGGGAGAGGTCACGAGCAGAATAGAATGGCAGCAGAAAAGTCTTATATATTAGGAATGAGATGGGAGCAATTTCAGGTAATCTCAGGAGACCCTGAGGTATAATTCTAGAACTTGGACCACACTAGCAGATACTGATTAACTTAACAAGGAACCCAACAAAATATACAGATGAATGAGGAATATTAAGAGACTGAGATTCTGTCTCAATTAGTTATTTGTGGGTTTAACTTAGTTTCCTAATAAGTCCACAGAGTTCAGTTTTGTTATTATTCTAATTCTTAACAGAATTCTAAAATCTAGGTTAGATATTAGCACACAATGGCTGGTGGACAAAATACAGCCCACCACTGGATTTTGTAAAGTTTTATTGGAATACCATCAAGCTCATTCATTTTACTGTCTGTGGCAGCTTTCCCACTGTACCAATGGAGTGGAATAGGAGCAAGAGAAACCACATAGCCCACAAAGCTAAAACTATTTACTATCTGGCCCTTCACAGAAAAAGATTTCTGGCCTCTGTTCTTCACCATTAATTTAGAAGTTATGGATTAAACTTCATAATTTTGGAGTCAAGGAAGAAAATGAATTTTTCTGGGTCCAGTAACTTAGGAAGCAATTACATAACTCTTGAATGCATGGAAGCTTCCTCTGATCAAAGCACTGTCAGATCTTACATGTGCTGGTCTTTCTTACGGCTTCCTGTTACATAAAAGGATCTATCATTCACTATAGTCATCCTACAGAACTTCAGTTTTAATCAGCAGAATTTTATGAGTTGCTATTCTTCCTTAACTGGAAAAGGGCAAAAAAGCAATCAGCGAACCAGACTTAATCATTTTTCTTTTGCCTTCCAGCTCATTAACTATTCTTATTAGTTGTGTATCATGTCCCTACGAGAACTTTCATTTCACCGATGTAAATACTTGTACAGACATTTGCTAACCATCATAATTATAGTAACCAGTCAGGTACACAGCAGCAAAGCTAAGATTTCAAACTGATTTTCTCAGTTGGTCACCTCTCAGCACCTATGTTTATGTTGCTGCCTCTTCTGGTTTAATCCCCTAAATCTAGTTCAATTTTCTGCTATACAAAATACTTCTGTATTCTAACAAGGGAGGAAAAAAAATCATCAAATCTGTATTGAATCTTCTGCTCTATTTGCCCACCAGATGTCTCATTTCAGAAATTCCACAGAGCACCAGTCTCACTGTTTGTATTTTCTACCATGATGCAGATGCTTCTGAGTTTCCTATAAACCTACAAGTCTGTCAGGTCATGCAGAGGAGTAGAGTACATGCAAGCCAAGGACTCTGCCACAGAGCAACACTGGAGGAAGCAATGGAATATTTTTCGGCAAACCTTCTGAAAATTAAATATCTATGATAACAATTATAGTTGTTCAAATGAGTAACAATCAAGTGAAAATATTTTAAGGGTTGATTTTAACTGATGCTGAAATTTTAGGCTAAAATTCGCATGCATTTTCCGGCAAGTATGTGGAAGATTTTCATTTTACAAAATTGAATTGTAACAATGAAAACTTCAGTATATTTACTTACAACTGATAAGTTACTGTAAGTTAATTAATTAATTAACTGAAACTAAATTACTGTAGTCATCTTCAGTTTCTGCAATGTGGTTTTTAAAGTTCTGCAGGCTAGCAAGATAAAATATATTCTCAGTAATGATACTAATAAAATTGAAATAAGCCAACATAACTTGCTTATATTGATATCAATACTAATCCTATAGTAAAAGCAGAACATTGAGAATCATGTAAGATTCCTGGGACTTCCTTCATCCTGTGTATTTTGCCAACTGTACCCTCCCTCCACTGCCACTTTCACAATGCTATGTTCATCAAGATTTAACTCAAATGTCATTTTCCTCTGAAATGTTCCTGGGCCAATATTGAGGAAGCATTCAGAATTCCTAAACAAATCTGATTAAATGTAAATACAGCTTCCTTCCCACTGTATATCGTGCCTACTTTCTAAATAATCTGATAATTAGGTAATTTGAAAACTTAGTAAGGTCCTTAAGAGCAAACTCGTTCGTCCGTCACCACATGACATGGAGCCAGAAACAAAGCTATGATGCCATAGAAGAATCTGCCAGAAATATGGATTTTGAATAGACAGAACAACAAATGCTTATAATAATCTGAATGTTTATAGAGTGAGAAAAAAGCTTCTAATGTTGAATTGTGACAATAAGATATAATCTATCATTATGTACCATAGCTTTTATTATTCAATTAAATGCATGAGGTGAACTCCAAAATACATGTAGCCTTTCTCTTCATTTTTTCTAAAATCAAATCATTATCTTTTAAAAATATTAATAATTCTGTAAACTAGGACTTACCTTCCTGAGATATTTTCTCTCTTTTTTTAAGATTTTATTTATTTATTCATGAGACACAGAGAGAGAGAGAGAGAGAGGCAGAGACACAGGCAGAGGGAAAAGCAGGCTCCATGCAGGGAGCCACATGTGGGAGTCGATCTTGGGTCTCCAGGATCATGCCCTGGGCCGAAGGCAGCACTAAACTGCTGAGCCACCCAGGCTGCCCGATATTTTATATTTCTATTTTAAAAGTCCTCAAAAGCATATTTAGAGATGTGGTTTAAAAAAAATGGTCTAAAAAATGTCATTTAAAAAAAAATGGTTTCCTGGGATGCCTGGGTGACTCAGCGGTTGAGCGTCTGTCTTTGGCTCAGGGCGTGATCCTGGGATTCTGGGCTGGAGTCCCACGTCAGGCTCCCTGCATGGAGCCTGCTTCTCCCTCTGCCTGTGTCTCTGCCTCTCTCTCTCTCTCTCTCTCTCTCTCTCTCTCTCGTCTCTCATGAATAAATAAATAAGTAAATAAACAAATAAATAATAATTTTTTTAAAAAGGTTTCCTAACTGTATTAGGCAGAAGTGCCTTATGGGACCTCATCCTCATCTTAATACATTTCATATATGTCGTTTAAACACAGTGGAAATTAGAATTCAGTGTTAAGAATTTGTATGACAAACAAAAGATTTAGGGCTTTTTTTTTTTAAGTTTAAATTGTCACACTGAATAGCTTACATTTAATATAATAGAAAATGTCTAACACACAAGAAAATCACTATTTGATCAATCCTAAATTCCCTAAACTACTACTAATATTACTAGCAAAATCCAGAATCTAAGAGGTCCCCACATATTGACTTATATCTTAACAGCAGTTTCCTTCTCTTTGACGTTACTCACCCAATCTAAGGGAATTTCCTCTGAATCCTGTGTGGTTCATAGAATTAATATATTCTAAGATTTTCCTCCATGCTATAGCTTGTTCATTTTCACTGCTCAAACTCTACCCCCAGGAATATCTCTATATTTCATGTTAAATCACTGCTTTAGTGTAGTCTTTTACTATGTGAGGATAAAAATAATTCTTTAGATACCAATTGAATCGCACAATCTCAGATCTATAAATCTTTATACTGTAATCTGGTATTCCATTCTATTGTAATCAAAATAGAACATCAAAGCTGGTTTTGGCATAAAGATAGATTATGCTTTGGTTAGGGACGCCTGGGTGGCTCAGTGGTTTAATGCCTGCCTTCAGCCCAGGGCATGATCCTGGAGTCCCTGGATCGAGTCCCACGTCGGGCTCCCTGCATGGAGCCTGCTTCTTCCTCTGCCTGCGTCTCTACCTCTCGCTCTCTCTCTCTGTGTCTCTCATGAATAAATAAAATATTAAAAAAAAAGAATATGCTTCAGTTAAACATCATCTTCTGCAGGCCTTTCTATCAAAATACAATCCCCAGCCCCATGACCATGCCCCACCTGTGCAGCCTCACTTCAAAGGGCCCTGTGCATAAATTAATGCCTTGAATGGTGGGATCATGGAATTCTTTGCAAGTTCTGAACAAGGGATCTGCTTTATATTTTCACCAGACACCACAAATCATGGAGCCATCCTGCCCCTAAGAGTGATAATAGCTTAAATCACAGTATAGATCGGTGTACTGAATAACTTTTCTTTAAGTCAGTAGGGAATTACAAGAGTGGGAAGAAACAGATCAAATGCCTATCTTTCAGAGGAAATGGGAGGAAAGAAAACCTAGAAGCTATGGGAACAAATTAGCTCATTTCTTTATTTAACAATTTTTTTTTTGAGTACCTGCAAAGTACTCTGTATTGTTTCAGATGCTGGGGTTGCAACAATGAGCAATACTGACAAAGACCCAGCCTTCAGGGAGCTTCCACTCCCAGGAGGAGATGGGAATAACCAAGTCGGCCTGTGACGGTGGGCGACAGTGAACGGGAATGCTTTGAAAGAGGACTTCATATATCTCCTTTATCTCTACCTACTTTTGGTAACCAGACAAAATAATAACTGCTTAAGAAATTTTACTCATTATAAGTAAACTTTTATTACTAAGAAGCATTTCTCGAATATTTTTTGCTTTTCTGATCATCTTTTGGCATTTTTCTTTTAGGATTTTTAGAAAGTTCATGAATCAATGCTAGTTATCTTCTCTGCCATTTACAGTGCATAGTTTGAAATAGGTAAGTAGTATAATTAAAAATAAATGTTAGAACTAATTTTGTAGATATTATATAATGCTCCTTTCTTCTGCCCATTCCACACTCCCTCTTTCATTTGTGTAATGTTGTATGAATAGCGCTACTATTAGACAAGTCTGTCTAGAAAGCAGCATGGATTCTTTGGATCTGGGTTTGTGTTACTGATTCTGAAACAATAACAACAAGCAAACAAAAACATGCAAACAAAAAAAGCAATGCTCATAATTCTGGAAAATCATCACTCATAAATAAGACAGATAATGTTCTCACTCTTATAGGAAATATCACTGTTGGATGTCACCTAGCACATTATTGTAGGCAACCAATGGGTATTTGTTGACTGAATGAAAACTTCAACTAATGATGACCACGCATATCAACAGCTCTCTATTAGATGTCTTAAAATGAATCTATCTCCTAGTGCTAGAACCAATTTGGAAATAAAGGTTAGATGATAGTTATTATTAAAATAGTTATTTTTTTCCTAGAAAGGGATATCTGTCCAAACACAAGTAACTTTCATCACTCTAATCTCCTTATACATTAACTGTAGCTGATAAAAAATGTAACATCTCGTGGAAATAATGCAGAATGGTGAAGAGTAAGCACATTTTGTCAGCCTGAAGAATGGACCTATATCCCTGATGGAGTAAAATCAATCTAGTGTGCATTGCAATTTAGAATCATGAGACAACACAAAATCAAAGGTCAATCTGTTACCGTACGAGAGTCAAAATGCCACCTGACTGGAAAGGAAAAGCAGTTTAAGTGTTCTCAAAACAGTATGTCTGCCAGCTACATTTGTGCTCTCAACACATAGTATTCACCCTAGAATTATATAAAAATCCTAAATTGAAATTCAGTTTGGTAACAAGCTGGCATCACAAATAAAGCTACTTTGGTGTTGTCCGGATGCATACTGATTGTAGTTCATGGGTCACAGGATTTTAAAATATCCTAAGAGGTAAGCCAGTGTGTCGTCCCATACCATAATCCTAGAACTTACCTCATTGACAGATGTATATTTCATTGAGGGAAAATAGATAACATTTTTCACTTCTAACTTTAAAAGAAGGAATTTCACTCCAACACACTTTTTCATTTAACCATTCTCACTGTGAAGAGATTCTATCATCACATTCTTCAAAAAAAATCACATGATTACAAATTTAACACCTTTATTGCTGGAAAATACATTTCTTATAAATCTTATACTTGAATACTTTTAAATTATCTCTCAGTATTTTCTTCTTAGAACTAAACATTTTGTTTGTTTAACATTTCCAAAATTTGCCTTAGCTTTTTAGGCATTTGCTGCTTGACTTTATTAATTAATATAATTTTAGAGTCTACAGAGGGTTCCTAGCAATTTAAAAAATCTGTCATTTAATCCGGGAGCCTATACCTATCATAGTCAAAGTATCAATTTTATTTGCACTATTTCTGTAAAACCTCAGGTAAATCTAAATCCAAATAGAAATAACAGTGTCTTTTAATATGATATTTATCGGGCATTCAGAACGTTAGGATTTGGTTGTATGAAACTTTAAGAATAAGAATGACCTTAGCTTGGCTGAAGACTTTTGTTTGCTAAACGTAAAGAAATTATTCTCAATGCAAACATCTTTTGCATCACAAACATGCTTCTTACCTGTGCTGCTGGATATATTAACATCAATACTGATATCAGATATTCCTCCTCCCTTCAGAGACGCTACACATGTGTATGTCCCAAAATCCGTGAATTTTAAATCAATGATGTCCAAGTTTGTCGTTCCCGGAGAGACATCAGGATCAGTCTGTGTAATAACCATCCTCTCAGAACTTCTTAATGGACGACCATTTTTAAACCAACTAAATGTTAACTCCTCAGAAGGAACAGCTTCTACTTGGCAAGATATTTTCACCTCACGCCCAATCTGGATGTTGTCATCTTTGTGATAAGGATCTGGTGTGATCCAAAATCGTCCTTTTTTTAATGCTAAAACATAAAAATTCCATAAATAGTTAGTGTTACTTCCATAATGTTAAGGATTCATTCACTTTAGGTAATAATCTCTGAGCTGAAATAAAGTAAAACAAAATAAAATAAAATGTATATATGTTTCTTTATTATTTCCAAGTAGTGTGCTAACATGTTAGTAAACCTCTTTTAAATAATCTGGAAGTATCTGAAGGCCTAAGTCAGTTAGAGACACTAAACATGATTTTTATGAATTGGATAATATTTTCCAGTGATAGAAAGGATGCTTTAAGTCTATATGTGATACTTAAATCGGTTGCCATTGAATTTTGAAAAAATGATGTAACTTATTTGTATAACATCATTAGGTATTAGAGTTAAAAATAATGTGGATCATTAAGCCCAATTCAATATCTATGCCATCCCTTAATTATGGAACAATTTCCCAGACAACTCAAATATTGCACAAATGTTAGATTAAAGAAAATTCTTCTAAGATTGTATCTACCTGCTGATCAAAACTAGTTTGGTAAGAATTGAGTTGGTTCACGTTCATAATACATTTTTATATACTGAAATAATCTGAATTGAAAAAAAAAACTGTTTTCAAAACATTTGCTATGACTGTTCTATTTCACCATACATAGATGTTTCCAGTTGAAACTGTTTGCTGGCTCTCTCCTGCAGATGGCCAGAAGAAACTCTCAGCAGATGGTTTGGAAAACATGCTGTGTTTGTATCCTAACAGTAGAGCTTTCTGGGTGCAAGGTCAGGATTGTTCTCACAACCTGTGGCAGTAGTGAAGATTACCAGAGGCTTCTTGGGAAGCAGCTACTGTCTTCTAAGGGCTCCACTTCTGAACTTTGAATGATACTGTGGGATCCAATAAAGAATAGGGTTTGCTCCTTTTTCTGGCAGTGATTCTTATACACACATTCTTCTCCTTACTAACATCCTACCCACTTCCCTCTCTCTTAATATTACTTTGTAACTCTGTATGACAATATGTAGAATATGCACTGCAACATAATTAGCAGAATAAAATATTGTCCATCCGCTTTTTACCATTAAACCATATATAAGCGACAGCAGCAAAATGATGTGAATTTAGAAGACCCACAAATATTGGAGGCCTTCTAACTGCATTCTGGGTAACCTTCCCTGAGTTTTCCCTAGCTCATTCATAAAGGTCAGGAAATACCATGGAGATCTGCAGAACTGTGTAAGAATGCATTAGAGATTAATACAGTTCTAATCTTTAAAAATTTTGCTTTTAATTTTTTTATTCGTCAGCTGCAAGTATTTTTGTTTGCTTTTTTTTGTTTGCATCTTAGTGAGAAGAGATAAATGAATATCAAAAATGATGTTTATATCTTTTTATTTCTTCAAGAAAAAAATTATAGGGCTCCTATTCACCACTAGGTACTAGATGTGGCTCTTATTACATGAGATGAACAAAGCAGACATAACCCTTACCTTCATGATTGGTACAGCAAATTGTGTACTTATAGATTATAGTCCAATTTATCCATGTGACATTTATGATACTCATGTCTAGGGAAACCACACTCTGTTTCTATAGAAAAATTTATGCCTAAATAAAAATTTTAAACAGACAATTCTTAATTTTAGTTTTTTTTTTTTTTTTAATTTTGTCTATTCATGAGAGACACACAGGGCGGCGGGGAGGGACACAGGCAGAGGGAGAAGCAGGCTCCATGCAGGGAGCCTGACGTGGAACTCGATTCTGGGTCTCTGAGATTAGGCCCTGGGCTGAAGGCGACGCTAAAAGGTGACGCTAAACCGCTGAGCCACCTGGGCTGCCCCTAGTTTTTAAGTATATAATTATTAATAGCTTCATATGGAGGTATATTTAGAATAAATTTCATTCCAGAATTATGTTGGTGGCCTTATACAAACACAACAAAAAATTCTGTTTCAGTGACATTTATTTACTAAGCAGTTACTGTTGTCTAGTTCTGATCCCTGCATAGTCACATATTAAACTGATATGGCCATTGAGAGAACTACAAACTGATTAGATTAGTTAGATAGAAAGAACAAAATAATCCAAAAGCCATGGATTTAAAAAATAAAAACATAAAATCACAATTTATGTTCTGTGTAACAAACTGTTTTATTCATGGAAAATAACATTTAAAATCCAATGTAAAAAATGTTAAAGATTATAAATCTAATAATCAATAAATAAAATTCAATATGATATACAACTATATGTTTTGATAAAAACAATATAATCAAGTGAACTTTTAAAATGAACTCACTGCTACAAATATTTGTTTTTCTCAGTATCAGACCCTCTACAACTTGGCCAGTATCATTCGCATTAGTCTTGCAAATGACAGATTCTAAAAGGAAAAAACGGATAAGTCAGTCTAGCAGGTGGGCTAAAAATTAAGGAACATCAGAAGAAATAGCATGGATCAGTTGGCTGGAAAGCCAACTCAATTTATTTTGTTACAGCATAACAGAATACCTACTTTTGCATACAGAACAGAAACGTTCTAAGGAAAAAGAAATACTGTGTGTCTGTAAGCATGCATACACACAAATGTGCACGCGTGCTCGTAACGTGTGCTCATCTCTGGTAACAATAGACAGTTAAGTTTATTTGATTTTCTAACTCTGGCTGCTCAGAAAACTAAAAGCATGTCTCTGTCAACTAAGCACAGGTACATTAAGATCTTGAAACCTAATTCTAGTTTTTCATTTCTATGTAGTCCAATACAGGCAATCTAATTTTTATGGGTCAAGTGCATCATTTATAAAAATACGAGGTGATGGTATTAGGCTCCCTCTGAGACCCATTGTGAGAAATAGCTTATTAGCAATAGAGTAGAGCTTTGAAAATATAAAGTGTTTAATATAGTTAATCGACTGGGAAGCAGGTTCCTTCGTTTATAATTAAACACTCTCTTTTCCAGTGAACAATTTACAGTAGTTCAGGCGATGTTAATTTAAAGTCATTTCCGGCTAACCAGTTAAGATTTCAAATGCTTAAAATCAATCTGCGATTAGTACCAGAATATAACAAGGATCCAATAGATATAACAAGACTCTATAGAACTAAAGAAATTCTACTGAAAAAGAAAGGAGAAATCCCTTTCCCCAAATGCAATTTCTTAGTCTGACTATTGAAAATCCCCTAACACCAGCCTGAGAGAACATTAGATTTAGCTTAATGTATCATAAATTGTGATGGATGAACCTCAAAAAGTACTTGTTCCGTCTGCCAGTTCATGTAAAGAACTGGGATCAAGCTGGGCCTCTATTTTGGATAATCAGTTTAGAAACATTGCCATATAACCCATAGCCAGGGTTTTTTAATATTCTAAGAACTGAATACAAACTTGTCTGATGTTCACTTTTGACAAGTTACTCATGAGGATAGATACTCTTATTGCACTCACAGGTAGGTACTCTGTGAATAGAATGAAACCAGAATATTAAGGCAAGGCCAGTGCAGAGATCTGGGTGGTTCTTGCTGCTGACCTCTCCCTAGAGGAGAAAGTGTACTTTTACCTACAAATGTCTACAGTTCTGAAGAAGACTTCCATTATTTAAAATTAGATTACTTCTTGAGTTTATGTTTGAGTAAGAGACTACTGGCTTTGGAGAAGTCTATGCCTTGTGGCTCCCAGGAATATAAGTGCAATGCAGATGAAGACAAAGAGGAGGCCATGAGATTGTATCTTGCCTGTAACTATAGACTTAAAATTATGAAATACACTGATTGATTGTCAAATGTTCCACAAGTATACAGCACATAGAAGTTCCATAACAAAATACAATTTGTAGACAGAACAAAGTGACATTAAGTTAAATGGCATTAAAAATGTTTTAAATTTTTTTTAAATGTTTTAAATTTTAATGAGGAAGCATCTTTTTGCAGATATGAAATATCAAGTGTCAGCTTTTTAACCTTGGCTAAGAATCTCTTTTAGAAGTATGATGAGACAGAGTGACCAATGCCCACTCTTCTAAGGGGTTAAATTAGCTAAAACTCTCCAAGTATATCAATTCTTATAATATCAGTAGGATTCTGAACAACAAAAAAAGTGGCAAAATCTTGCTGAGAGAGAGGGATCTAGAGATCATTTATAGTAGACAAATAAAAAATTGATTTTCTATTTATTAAAGACAATAAGAATATTGAAGTGTAAAATGAGTATTTGCCAGTCCCACATAATGTCAATTGAATAAACAGTTGGAAATAAATTACATCAGCAAAGCAACTTAAGAAATAGTAAATGATAGTATATACAATTTGCCCAAATATAATTAGATGCCAGTCTTTCTCTTCAAGGAGACTGTGAACACCTAGGGAATGAGGCCATGCCTCATTCTTTATTGTCCCAAATTTTGAAGCTGCTTCCTTGATAGAGTTGGTATTCAAGAGCTTTTGTCAAATTTAATTAAAGTTGACATTTCAAAGCATTAACTTTACAAATTCCAATCATTTCCATTCAGTCCATTATGTCCATGTTAACTCTTTTTTGTTTGGTAGTCCTGTGTTCTGAGATGCATAGGGGCATGAGGAATAGGATAGAGAAAGAAGAAGAGATTTGATGTCCTCTAAGGTTCAGGTATATTGTTGTGGAGCAGAAAAATACTTGATGAATAAACAGTATTAATATAGAAATATATGTAAGGAAGAGGATTCTGTACAGAAAGACTCAGGAGACCTCATTCCATCATGTCCCCTGACTAGCTAGTTATGTATCCTAATCATATAATGTGTCAGGGAAGTGTATTAAATGTAATAGCTGTTACTCATTCCTCCTTTGTAAGGAATTTCATGCAAAAGGGCCTGTTTACATGCTTTACAGCTCAGTTGATGATCATTTCTAAGGAGAGATGAAAGATTGATAAAAAGTGACATCTAAGCACAGTTTTATTATCTGAAAAAGTATTTGCCGAAACTTATTTCAGAAAAACATCAGAAGGGATCATGCTAAAAGAAAGCAGAACAAATAAAATTTGGGGACTGACTATATGAATAAAAGTGTGCTTTCCTGCAGAACTTTTCAGAGCTTTAAACATGTTAACATGCACACTGCAATACCCCTAGAGGGGCTCATAATACATATTTTTAAAAACTTTTATTTGTGTAGTATCTTTCAGAACCATTGTCTCACAGAATAAAGTAAGAGAATCTATCAATTGATGAGAATCACTAAGAAGACTCTAAAATTAGATTCCATTCTTGATGTTTCAGGAATTTCCATTAAAAGCATCACAAAATAATTGACAAGACTAGACTCTTTGTGAAAATAAAACTTATAACTGCAAAACTAAAGGGAAGGAAATATCTTTGAACTCAGATGTTCAGATATTTAGATAGAACTCAGATATTTAATGGAACGTTGAACTCAGATATTTAATGGAACGTTGAAGTTAAAAAACATATTTCAGAGCCATATCATAAACCTATCTGCACCAACAGCATTGTGTCATCCCTTTCCTTTCCCAGTCAACTAGCGTTTTTTAAAAAATGTAATATATCAGTTTGTTCCTATTTTGGAAATGCACATTTTAGAATATGAAAATAGCATTAAAAAGGAATTAAGTGTATTAGCTTCTATACAATTTGCAATTATTGGTATAAATTAGTAAGACTTGATCTAGCTCAGTTGCCTGAGGTAATAACAATATTTACTTATTATTTACACTTTACGTTGATATAAAAAAGCACTTAAATGTTATTAGAAGTAAAGCTTCTAGAGGGTGGATAGAAGTGGGGAGACCTTTATTTTTGTATATATTTTTAAGTATTCGTATACTCATTTCCCTTTATTTAACAACTCCAATTGCCAATCTGTAGTCTGAATGAAAGTTCATAATGCAAGAACAGCAACAAAATCATTACACCCACTTCCTGAAAGTACTTTAAAATAGCACCCCTGATCATTTGAATACAAAATTAAATGCTGGAAGGAAGTTGGGGTTCTATTTAATTTTGAAGTATCAAGGCTCTATTTTATGAATTTACTCGAAACTAATTATTATAGCTAATCATTCAAATTGTTTACACAAAGTATGGTTGAATTTTAATTGTCTTTTAAATGTCCTTGCTCAATACAATTACTGCAGGTAAGTATTTTGGGTAGAAATTAAATAAGAAAGGATCCTTTAGACAGGTACAAATTCTGCTTTTTGGTATAAACCCTTCCTTGAGAAAAGGGGAAAGAAGGAGACTAAAATAATAATATCATCATCATTATGATTTTGTCATTCTTATCATTTCATCCCTAAATTATTAATAAACTATCAAAATGCCTATGTAATGTCCTAAATAAACACAAATACTTATATAATATAGCTATTACTATATAAATGGTATTTGACATGGCACGATGTTTTCACACCCGTTATCTGAATAGGAGAATATTAAGCAGCACAACTTACCTCCCTTTGATGTCACAAATTAGCAGGTAGTTCGAGTTCGCCTTTCCTATCAATATAATAATACCTGTTTGCTATGAGAAATAAGAATGTGTCCAGGGTGAATTATATTTTTTGTTAGTTTTTTAAAGACTCAGGACTAGAAACAGCTATAACATGAACTGCAGCTTTGAAAGGCCTGTGCTAAATATAGTTCCTTTGAAGTCCTTTTGAAAATAGTACATCTTTAATATTTATGGAATCGATCACGTAGCAGTGAAACCTGGATGAAAATAATGAGACTAACTGAAACTAAAAATCTTTCTTTACTTTTCTGGTTTTCCTTATTTTCCGTCTCAAAGCTGTGGCCCTTTTCCTTTCTAAACTCATTCTGCCCGTCTGTCAACCCCTCTCACTACCCCAATGCCTGGTATTCTTTTGGTTATCCACTTGCTCTTGAAATTTCAATAGTTTCCTTTCAGTATGCTATTTACTCTTTGAGTAGAAAGTTATTTAGGTTACATCTAAATTTAGAACACTTCTCTTAACCCCAATAGTCTTTCAAACTATTTGTGACATATTTCTTGAAAAACAAACAAACATGAAGCATCAGTTACTCCCACTGTTTCAACTTGCACTCATTCAGCTGGCCAGTTCACACTGGCTTTCACTGATGCTATTACTGCATTGAAGACTTGAAGGTTAGCAATAACTTCTTAACCAATTAACATGATGATTTTTTTCCAGTTCTCTTCCATTTTTATATAACACTTACATTGTGTACTTCATATAACTTTACATTATTGATTCTTTCTTCCCTCTCAAAAATCTATTTTATATTGGTTTCTATGACTGGTAAAATATGAGATAATATTTATGAAAATAAATCAGGTGGCTTTGCTCCTCTGCACCACATTTTTCATGACATATTCTCTAGTTCTTTAGTTCATTTGGATTTTATTATTCTTATATAGTTGTAAAGTCAGTTTTTGTTGAGAACGAAAGAATTTTTATATCATGGTTTGCCATAATTGTAGACCACAGATGCTTTCCTTAATTGTCTACCTTCCATTTTTCTGCCCATGTTTGGTGACATGAGATTATTGTTTGTTTTGTTTCTTGATACACAAAATATTGCAACCAGATGCATGCACATTTCAGTTTAAATTAAAACAATGGTTAAGCCATTTACATATATTCTTTAATTTAATTTTATTTTTTTTTAATTTTTATTTATTTATGATAGTCACAGAGAGAGAGAGAGAGACAGAGACACAGGCAGAGGGAGAAGCAGGCTCCATGCACCGGGAGCCCGACGTGGGATTCGATCCCGGGTCTCCAGGATCGCGCCCTGGGGCCAAAGGCAGGCGCCAAACCGCTGCGCCACCCAGGGATCCCTATTCTTTAATTTTAATGTTAAAGAGCAAGAAAAAGAACCTAGATATATCAAATGACCAAATGAAAAAAGTATCTGTTTTCTCTAGGAATTAATATAAATTATCTAAACTATCTTCTCCTGCCCTGTGAGAATTTGAAGAGTCAATACCATTGAGGAGACCAACTAAGCATTCCTCTCAGCATGACCAACTATTATACAGGTTTCTTCCAAACTCTAGGCCCCTGACTTCCCTTTTCTTAGAGCATTTACTTTTAGAAAACTTGCAGTAGTAAATTCTTTCTCTGCCCCTTTGAGACATAAATCTTCTACAAGCCAGAATGTCTTGTGACGTTTGTCCTTCTCAAAGATCTGGGAGCCATCTCTTTAAACAGTTATCACTGAATAAGATAGTGCAGCTATCTCCCAGTCTCTATAGGAGGGTGGGAGCCTAACTTTGAAAACTGAAAGGACCACTTAGATGCACAAATGTTTTAATCCCTTTGACCATCCTCCTTCCTAATACCTTCCAGTACTTGTCCAGTAGTTTACTCCAACATTTAAGAATCCTTCCACCTTTTGTTTCAGTGGAGTTGAGTTTAATTTATCTCCTCTATTCTAGTAGTCTTGACCCCTGTTCCAATAGTCTTGAATACAGTCTTCCTTATTGTTTTATAACATGTCTGAAGCAATTTTTCTTTCAGACCAATAGATGTAGTTGCAAGCATTACTGAAATAGATGAAAGTAGGATTAATTTAGAAGTCACTGTTGCAAAGTTTCAAACACCAAGAAAATAATGCTTATGGTTATAACACACACACAAACACACATGGTATGTTCTTCAAAGATGAAATGTCATGTGAGTAAAAGTGCATTTGAGGATTACAGAAGTTAATTTAATTCCTTTATAGAGGTATGCTTTCTCCAAAGTGGTAAACCCTGTTTAATCTACAATACCCTGTAGTTCTAGAGTTTCTGATACTAGACTATAGGACAAGTATCTGAATTTACAGGTTAACTAGCAGATGACAAGAATGCTAAATGAGGTGTGAATGAGGCTCTAAATTAAGTCAAATATATGTTATAAAGAGAAATGTGTAACATCCACTTTTTATTTTATTATTTTTTTTTATTTATTAGTCACACACACAGAGAGAGAGAGAGAAAGAGAGAGAGAGAGGCAGAGACACAGGCAGAGGGAGAAGCAGGCTCCGTGCACCGGGAGCCCGACGTGGGATTCGATCCCGGGTCTCCAGGATCGCGCCCTGGGCCAAAGGCAGGCGCCAAACCGCTGCGCCACCCAGGGATCCCTAACATCCACTTTTTAAAAAGTACTTCCTACTTACTTTAGAATTTTTTAAAGCACATTTTAGAAATACATATTACAGTTTATTCTCTTTTTAATGAGAAAATTGTGGCATATAAGCAAGTGGCACACTATCATTTTGAGGGTGGTGCAGAAGAGTTTTTACAGCCTATACAGTTGGTAGTTGGTCTGTAAATTGGCTCTGCTCTTTACAGGAATAAAAGGAAGGAGGAAAATACTAATTTCATATTGCACAATTTCTGTGAGTTAAAAAAAATACTCCAACTTCTTAAATAAACAAAAAAAAAAAAAAGAAAAAAAAGATTACTGGTTCAAGATATGAATGGAATTTACCTTCCAAACTTGTATAAACAAGACACACAATAAGCAGAATTTTAAATCATATTCTGTGGTGATCATAACAATGTAATCACAGGACCAGTTGTCATTCTGTCCCCCAAGGTGACTTAATTACAGAAATTTTATATATAGGAACCTAAGGAGTACAGTCCAGATGTACAGGGTTCAGGTTAAAGTCAAAGAAAAGTCCAGAGATTTGTCTTGGTAAATGTTCAGCAGGAGTGAATACAAGCTTAATATATTCTATGAGAATGACCCAGAGAGATTGTGGTTGGGGTGGCGGTACACGTTCAGGTTGATATGAAAATATATACTTTAAGTGTTAAATGATACAGAAGTAAGATTCCTATAACCTTAGAAAGGAGAAAAGCTGAATGATGGGCCAGATTCTGTGAAGAGGTAGGTAGCAGAATACCTGAAGAGAAGGACAAGATAGGGAGGGCTACATGCACTGGCATCCAGTTAAAGTCCTTTAAGGAACGAAACATGCTAAGCACTTTAAGAAAAAAAAAATGGTTTCGCAATATATCCCCATGTTAAATCAACTGTTGCATTGCTTACAAAGTTGTTGGATATAAACCAGTTCAGTGTTAGAATATATTTACCAGAAACAATGACTTTTGTGTTGAAAGAGATGATCTGAACTCTCAAAGGAAATGATGAGATGATAAGGTCAGTAATCCATTAAAATTATTACTACTATTGAAAATTGAAAATATGACATCTGTAGTTTAGAACAGTAATTTTCCAAATATGGACCCTAGTCCAGCAATGATAGCATAACCTGAGAACCTGTTGGAAATGCAAGTTCTTGGGTACTATCTCACAGTGAATCTACAATCCCTGGGGTAGGGCCCCACCTCACACTGAATCTACAGTAACTGTGGTAAGGCCCCACTTCACACTAAATCTACACTTCCTGGGGTAGAACTCTACTTCATATGGAAACTACAGTAACTGAGGTAGGACTCCACTTCACACTGGATCTACACTTCCAGGGGTGGGGTCCCACCTCACACTGAATCTATGGTAACTGAGGTAAAAGTCCACTTCACACTAAATCTATACTTCTTGGGGTGGGGCTCCATTTCACACTAAATCTGCACTTTTTGGGATAGGACACAGCCATCTGCATTTTAACAAGTACATTGTGTGATTCTGATGTAAATTCAAGTTTAAGAGCTACTGTCTTAGACAACAGTTATCTTTCCATCCTCCAGAAATGCAAAGGCAGAAGAGAAAAGGGGGGTCATCAGCTCATTCAGAAAGACTGAGTTATTAGAGTTATTAAAGGACATGCTTAACAGTGGCCACAGTGGATTTTTTTCAACTTTTTCTCTTTCTTTCTTTCTTTCTTTCTTTCTTTCTTTCTTTCTTTCTTTCTTTCTTTCTTTCTTTTTTTTTAACTTTACAAGACCCTCAAGAGAGTGTTTATTCTGATTATAACACCTGAAATATTATTAAGGTACAGTTCCTGTAAGGATTTTTTTTTTAAATTTTCATTCATAAGAGACAGAGAGAGAGAGAGGCAGATATAGGCAGAGGGAGAGGCAGGCACCCTGCAGGGAGCCTGATGCAGGATTTAAACCCAGGACCCGGGGATCACCACCCACGTCAAAGGCAATGCTCAACCACTGAGCCACTCAGTCATCCCTCCTGTAAGTATTGATAACAAAATTATCTAAATTGACCTCACACAACTTTATATGTAACTACTTCCTTTCAACATAGGTAAAGCCTGAGGAAAGTGTCACAAAACCAGTGATCTACAGATGTCTTCACAAACTAATAAAGATATTAAGAATGACCAATATTCAGTACCTTAAGGTCATCATTCTTTAAGAAATTCTAACTCTCAAAGTGTTGTGAATCTAACCCTCATTTAAAGAAAATCTTAAAGAATTAATATGTTCATAATTCAGGATTGGGAAATTCATAGCCCATCAACTTTCATCTGAGTGTCAATGACCTCTTGGAGAGTCAAAAAGAGTGCAGAGTAAGTAAGTATTCCAGGGTCAGATTGTCTGGGTTCTAATATTATTAAAGGTGATCTTCTGCAATTAACTCAGTCTCTCTAGTCTGGAAAAAAATAGAGACCATAAAATTGAACCATGAAGCTCTGAGTATGGTGATGCTAACCCAGAAACAGCAAACAGTAGATACAAGCTGCTTTCTATTCGATGTTTCCTGATTCACAATCTATCTATTGCAAGGCTTGCGGCCAAAGGTACAAAGACAAAGAGACTAGTGGTGGAGAAAAGCACAGAAATAAATTTTATTTACAGTGCCATAAAGACAGGGATTTAGAGTACTACCTCTTACGCAGGGGAATACTTTAAAACAAACAAAACAACTAGTTACCATGGAGAAAGCAGGGAGGGCCTGAGAATTAGGGGAAAAGAGAAGAAAGGTTGAAGATGCTGAAAAGTCATTTCAGAGAGTTGGAGTCCATCATAAGTATGTGGAACAGAGATTTTTACTTTACCAACAATTGCTTCTAATCAACTTTCATTAATTCTAGCAAATCACTTTGATTCCACAAAATGTATTTCTCTGTGATTTCAACCATTCATTCCCATTCCCCTCCTGTCTCTCAGGTTACAAGTCTGGTCCTTCTTTCAAGCTGAACATCTTAAATTGTGCTCTTGATCTCAGCCCCAGCTCTGTACGGAGTATCACACACCTTCTGTTTGCTCCTCTGTTTTTCTCTTAAATTCTCTCTCATAACAAGATCCTTCCCATGGATCTATAAACATGATCATAATCTCCTCATTAATTAAACCAAAGCAACAACAATCAAATAATACAGAAAGCCTTCCCTCAACTTTATACCCTGCAGTCACTTCTTGTTTACTTTCTTTCCCATTCTCATTGTCAAAACATTAACATATAAATCATTCACCCTTAACCTCTTTCAAATTAGTCTTGATTTCCACCAGTACCAGAATTTTTTAAATTTTTTTTTAGTTTTTTTAATTTATTTATGATAGTCACACACAGAGAGAGAGAGGCAGAGACACAGGCAGAGGGAGAAGCAGGCTCCATGCACTGGGAGCCGGATGTGAGATTCGATCCCGGGTCTCCAGGATCGTGCCCTGGGCCAAAGGCAGGCGCTAAACCGCTGCGCCACCCAGGGATCCCCCAGTACCAGAATTTTAACAATTGCCAGTGAAGGTATGTTCCCAGAAGCTGCAGTTCAGCTCACCCTCCTGCAGCATTTGCTATGTATAACTTGTCATGATCTTTTGTTTCTAACTCCCAGACCGACTCTATTCCTACTTCCTCTGTCCTGAATCTGGGATCCTCATTTCTCTTCTCTGTCTACACTATCACTTCACAACTGTTCTTATATCCATTGTTTCTGAGTTAGCACAGATGCCATCTTAGGAAAACCTCCTGGCCCAACCTCTCTGAGTTATGGTTACTTCTTATCACCTGCTGGATTTCTATGTGATGCAACACTTCAGAGCTTTTGTGCCTTTAAAACTAATTGCTTTAAGAAATATCTGAAAACCATTCCCCCTTCCCCAATTAATGACACCTTCTTCTATAGAAATTATGTTTTCTCCTTTGTCTTTTGCTGCCTGCAGGCTCCCAAATTTGCCATCGCTCTTGCATTCATCTAGTATGGGCATTTTTGCTATGCTATGCGTACAAGTCTAACGCAGTCACCTAAGCCCAGGTCCAATGTTATTACTTTGATAATACTTTCCCCGATTCAAGCAATTATACACAACAGTTGTCACTCTTCTATATATGTCAGAAAATCCTCTTCCACAAAGTTGTTTTCATAATAATTTGTATTCTCTGGACTTACAAGCTTCCAGAACACAGACATATGTGATATCGCTGTCTTCCTAAGCATTCTGTCTTCCAAGTCTTAGACTTAGGTTGGTGATAGGAAGAAACAAATCGGATAGACAAAGATGTAAAATTTTTCATCCATTGGAGACATATCTGGCACTACTTCCAAGTAGCTATCATATTAATTGATATTACCTAATATTAACCTGAACAAATATAGTTAATTTTGTCAATTATTTTTTATTTTAAGAAGCTGTTTGATAAATGAATTGAAAAAGCAACTAATTTATTGTTATTTATACATACAAATTTAAAATCGGTAACCCCAGTGACAACAATGTCATTTGTGTTTTACATCTCTGGATTACTCTTCTTATATTAAACTACATTGAATTATTATGACCCTTTGAAAATCATCAAAAATGGAAAAATCATTATCAAATATCAATATAAAATACAAGAAATAATTAGCAAATAAAATTAGGTGAGGAAACTAACTTTTAATCAATAAAGTATTTTTTCAGAAAATGGATTAATCCTTCTTATACAAGTAGATGTCAATTAGTGATGGCACCTGATACATATATGCCTTTTGTGAGCTAATCCTCAAAATCTTATGACATCTTGTTGCCAAATATTTTCTTAACTGAATTATAACAAATTGATCCATCATTCTGAAAAACAATAGGGGAAAGAAAGAAAACTACTGATTCTCTGTATTGGTAATTCTCCAGACATTTTGGAAAAATTAAACAAAAATCTAAAAATGTGGAATAATCTAAAATAGAACACATGCCACATTTTTCACTGGTGTCTATAATTCCTTGTCATTTGAAATTAAAATGATACCTTTTTTTCTTACATTTCCCACACATATGTGCCAATGTATGACTCTGAAATCTCAGAGCATATGAAGATGTATAAATGGGGCTGCTGGAAATAGGGTGCCATGTTTTATCAAAGTAGGACAAATTTCAACCTATGCATGTATGTGTGTATATATATATATATATATTATATGTGCTAACCAATGAGCACTATTTTAAAACATCTTTACTGATTCCCCTTTTATCCTCTTATCTGTAAATATTATCTAATAAGAGAAATACATATTTAAGAGCATACTGGATGGACCAGGCACCTTTATTTGGAGGTCCACATGAAACAAATCAATGAGAATTTTATGAAGCTATGATTCCAAAGACTGTCTCAAAATTAATTCTCCTGAATCCATTCCTTAGACCTGGATGATCATATAGGAGATTAGCTTCATATGTTTTATTTCATTCAAATAGAGTATTAATTGAAATTTAGCTGATCTGGAAAACATTTCCTTATCAGAACATCCTATGCAATTCTATTCACTTTTCTTGTTAAACAGATAAACATCTTTCCTTGCAGCAAAGTTAAAATTTACTCAATTTGAAACTCAGAGAAGACACTTTGGGTTTATTAAAAAAAATTTTTTTAGAACTTAAAATACATCATTTTAAGGCCACAACTTTAAAAGATTAAGCTATTTAAAAGTATTTACTCTAAAATGTAGTACATATATTCCTGCTTTTTAATTTTTTTAGAGTTGACATGCAATGTCACATTAGTTTCAGGTGTACAACATAGTGATTCAATATCTCTCTATATATGTTATGCTATGATGATCACAAACATCATCATCATACAATGCTACTACAGTATCAGTGACTACATTTACATCTTTGCCTTTTAAATAAAATTAGAACATAGTTTTTCATTTTCTTGAAAATCTGAGAACCTATCACCACCAATTTACTTTACTGAACTGCATAGGTAGACACGAGGTATCTTCTGCTTATGACAAGATGACTTTTTTCTTCAATGAATGGCTATAGAGAAGCACGTACTCTCAATTTGTATCAGCTTCTTTTTAGTTTTGCTACTTTCTTTGTTGAGAACTGTCAGCTCTTATTCTCACTAGTCCTAGACTTAGTGAAATAAATTTACTCCTTTCCTAATTTGCTACTCTACCCCTTTAATCAAAGATGTACATGGGCTTTATCATATACAGTTGTATTCTCCCTTTTTCATAGTTATATTTTGTTATTTTTTCATTTTTTGTTGTTTCTCATTTTTTAGTCATTTTGGGGGGGGGGGCTTTGTATGGTTGCAATATATGTGTGGTCAAAGGCAGCTGCTCATTTATTTATATCTTGCCATATTCTAAGAAGGATTTTAGTGACTTGCAACATTTATCTTTAATATATTGCATCTTTCAGTAAAAACAATAAGAACCCAAGAAGCAATGATAAAGTCAAGTTAGGAAAATAAGACAAAGCCAAAAGTGAAGCTGATAGGAAAAATAAATACAATAAACTTCTAATATTTATTTGATAGAAGCAAGCCAGAGATTATATACTAAACATTGTAGCAGCCAAAAACAATGAGGAAAACTTGGCAAGTTGTAAAATTGATAGTCTCTGTTGAGTAAAAACAAAACAGCTGTACAAGGAAAGTATAACTATTCCTCAGAATGATCATCACATGAAGGGTACAGGTTAATGAACAGTATCTTTGAACATTTTCTTGAAACAATCAGGGAACAATTTTGGAAGGCTATTTATCAAAAAATGCTCTATACAGGCTTAAACACCAGGCCAAGGGGAATTCAGCAAATGGGATTTAATATGTGAGGGATGAGGCAACATAGGATATGTCAATATAGGGACAGATTTGAGTGCAGTGAGGCTAGTGGTTCCTAACTGAAAGTAAATGTTAGAGTCCCAGTGTCGAAGTACATCCACCTGTGATTCCAAATAAGTTACCTTACGGTACAGTTTGGGGATGTGCATTTTCAGGCTACAGCAAAGAGTCTGATTCACGAGAATTAGATGGATGGGGACTACTGACCTAAAGAAATAGTTGAAAAACACCCCTACATGAACTTCTTCATATATTTGATATTCTGAATTAAAATTCTGAAGGAATGGAGCAGCAATAACTTTGAGATCACAATCCCTGACAAGTAACCACAAGGCAACTAGTCTATACTGACAGCTAACTACAGAGTCCTATACTTCAATAGTCAGCCAAACCAAGAGAACCTCCCACAGAAACTGTATAGTGTAAAGCTCACTTATAAGTAGAAGCTTACCCTAAATTAGCTTTGAATATTGAAGACACAAACTCCTTAGAATGGCAACATATAAGAGGAAAACATCCATATCAAATATTTAAAATATAAATCTAATTTAAATGTTAGTACAGCACAACCCACAACTTATACACCATTAATTCTTTCTCAGATTTGAGGGGGAATTATTAAAATAAAAGTTATATTATCTCATAATTTTTCTGGAGAAATAAAATTAATAAAATAATCTTTCAAAAGTAAAGTTTTGAAAAAAATATGTTAATTACTCAGCATGACAATTATATGACTTCTGCATTCCTATTTCTTAATGTATCTATGGCCATTATTATACCTTAACCTTAACCATCCTTCTCAATCGGTTTAGGTAACACCTTAGAATCATTTATTTAGGTGTTCTAATGGTAGTTCCACAAGTAGTCACTAATATTTGATCAGCACTTGAGATCCATGAATAGACCTTCCTGACAGTTACTTAATCTTCACTTGACATATAAGTCCTTAAATGAAGGATCCTCCATAATGTGTAGATTGTTTGGCTGATTTTTTTTTTTTTTTTTGCCATTTAAAGAAGGCACAAATTAGTAAAATAAATGATGGAAAAATTACATTGATAAGGTGTCATTAAAAAAAAAAGGTATCCTTAATAGGTTGAGATGAACAAGCTACTAATTCTCTAAGAAACTAAGCTTCTGTTTGCTAAATTGAGAAGAATCAAAGCATTGATGAAATTTCATTACTTCGACCTTTTAGACAGCAGAATGTATCAACATGGAATTCTGTTTTTATTAAGTATAGCTTCATGCCAAATATTACTTGAGATAGGAGCTGGCACAAAATAATATTGGAATGCAGGCAAATCATATATGAAAATATAGATAATTTCTTACACCATTATTTTAATAATAAAGTCTCATGACAAAGACAGTCAAGCTATCTATCCCTTTGCACTTGGTTTTATAGTTAATATTTACTTGATCTAAATGTCCATAATAATGCTGATAGTAAGTAGTTTTAGGTTGTGTTGACAAAAAAAAAAATGAATGCTGTCAAATGCTGTCAAATACTGTATAATTTGGGTCAGTTGTTTTTCTCATAATTTCTATTTACAGTCCACCTGGAATTAAATAAAACAGAATAAAGGAACTATATAAAGGTGAAGGTTAACATTCTGTCTAATTCAATTAAACAGATACTTACTGAGTATCATTTACATAATTTAGTCATTAGAGGGACCTGGTCTGTCATTATACAGGGGAAGAAAACATGATTCTAAAACAAAACTGAATATGCTACAGACCACGAGTAGTAAAAATAGCTTGATTTATATTGCACTTATGTTTAATTCAATGATTTCGGCTGAAGAGATGTCTGTTCTATTTATACCACCACTAGTTTATCTGGGGACAAGGGACCAGATTATTTTTCTTCTACAGAAACTCTGGAAGAGTTTTACTACAAAGAGAAAACCACTTGCAACTATCAATTTAAAAAATATTTTTCTATAAATGAAATCTGGTGGGAGACACAGCTTATTTTCATATTATTATTTATTTTCCCCAAGCCTTACTGAATATATTATTGCAATTTGATTTGATTTTTTTTTAAAGAAATAGGATGCAAACACATTACTTAAAAGGTAGAGATATTTTTCCATTTGGAATTGTGGTCACCAAGCACATCTTCTCATTATATTGTAAGAATTACAATAACCAGTACTTTGGTTAAATTCAATTATTTTAAAAAAACAGGTAGAATCAACAAGCACTGCCATGTTATAATGAAAAATTAAAGGTTAGTTCTGAGTGATACCGTGATTATTATTAATGAACACTAATTAGGAACATGGCTATTTAAAATGCTACAATCTCTGTTGGTCAGCAATGCCTGATGCTCCTATCTTTTCCCATGTTCTTATCCATTCTCCAAAATCTGTTATCATTATCCTCAAACTTCTACCTGAACCCATCTCCCAGTTTCAGTAGAAGGTATGCCCTCTTTCTACAGTGAGAAAAAGAAATGGCATTAGGTATAAATGCCTGAGATGCATTCCAAACCGAGACAAAGCTTATCTATGATTACACCTCTTCTTACCCTTTACCTTTTGTCTCAGGATGATCCCTTCTATGTGCTACCCTGATTGTGCCTGGGCCTGGATCTCTCTTGCTCTGGTTCTCCCTTTGTCCATCCATTTCTCTCTTCAATTTTCAACACCCCCTTGCAATTGATTACCTTAGTCAAGATTTCACAAATGTTCAGTCATTCATACTGTCATCTTAAAAAGAATCTTCTTATTGCTTTAATCTATAGATGATGAAACAGAAGGACAGAACAACTTACTGAAAGATGTCTGTAAGCATTAAAACAATAAAATAATAATTTCAAGTCAAGTAATATTTTAAATATTATTTTGTCAAATGGTTATAAAAGAATGTTATCCAAGCATTAATGCAATCTTTAAGTTTAATATCATTTGTGCACTTGGATTTTTCCTGCAGAGTCAGGAAATCAGATAGAGAGTTTGGACCCAAAGTACTTTCAGGGAAAAAAAAAAAAACACAGGAAAAAAAAACACTAAAGTCTATTAAACACAGGACTATTGTTGTGAGTTTATTTTTGGAAATGAGGTGTTCCTTAAATAAAACGGTTGAATTACACATAATGCTATACCATAATAACTGGTAACTATGAACAGTTCCTAAATAATCACTGGAAAAAACACGTATCTGTTAACATATTATTTTTGGTGCACAGTGCCTGCAATTAAGACATATCCAATTAGAGAAGAAAGAACTGTGAATTTATTGCTCAATTTAAATTTTGCATTATTTGTTGATGGAATCATTAGTCAATTATTGTTCCTGTGCCGTTGATCATTATATTGTAAAATTGTGCTACTGTTTACCATGCACATACATCAGGTTGCAAATCTTAGTGTATTCTATTTTTTTTAATGTATTCTATTACATGTTTTACTCCTTAAAAATAGAAGTAACAAATGCTTCCTTTAAGAGTAGGAAATTAGAGTATCAACTTTACGGTGGAAAAGTCTAAGCTACTTGGTTATTTTCTATTTTCCTTGCCCATGATGTTTGAGTTTTCCGTGTTCTATCATCCTTATTCATCCAATACTCAAATACAAAGTTAGTCTATATTACTATAAATACACTGTTCAAAAAAGTGTATTAAATCAGGTTTCTGTTTCTTACTTTACTGGGGTCACTGGCAGATGACCATCTCTCCCACAGGGGAAAATTAGAAAAGTCAGTAAGATTTCTTAAAAGTCCTTTTTGAAAGCATCAGATCAGCTCTGGAAACCTGAACTTTGAGGGGTCAAAATCCCAAAGAAGAGAAAAACAATGAAAGTGAGCTACCATACAATAACCAGTTTTCTTTCAAGTCATTTTTCTGTAGCAGGAGCCTGAATGAAGATCCAAGCAAAAAGCTCCAGTGAATAGTCTAGAGTACTCAGTTGGAAGCTCTGAAAAATCCATGCCCTAGGTGTCAGGCAAATAGGGGACAGAGCATTACCAACCCACCTTGAATCTACTCAGCATCTGACTGAATTGAGGCAATAAAACTAAAAACAACAATAATTTTAAAAAAGGAAGAAATATTTCTGAAGAAATATAATATAATCTCAAGGCAATTTTTAATATCGAATAATTGGCAACTAATAAGAAAATAAAGCTTGTCAAGAGACATGACATAAACAAAATAACAACATATCACAGGTGACCAAGAGACTGGAGTTCTTAGATAAATATACTAAAATAGTTATGACTCAAATGCTCAACAGAATAATATAAAAACACTGGCGAAAGCTAAATAAAAAGATGGAAAGTTTCAACAGATAAATGGAATCTATAAAACTAAGTAAAAGGTAAATATTACAAAGGAAAATGCAATAAATGAAATTAAGAACACTAAATATGTTTAATAGTAGATTTGAAACAAGAGAATACAGGATTAGAGAACTAAAAGATAGGACAATAAGAAATTTTGAAACACGGAGGGAAAAGAAAGGAAAGATAGGAGAAAGTATAAAAGATACATGAAACTCAGTGAGAGGTCTAACATTCAGTATAAATGAAATCAATGAAGGAGAGAGAAAAGGAAAGAAAAAAAAACACCCTATAAATTCAGAAAGCTCAGAGAAATTCAAGCAGGATAAGCAGAAAAAAAAAACACATCTAAGCACATAGTAGGAAAACTCTTAAAATATCTAAAGATAAAACAAACAAACAAAACTTTTAGAAAACCAGTAAGGAGACACCTGGGTGAGCGTCTGCCTTTGGCTCAGGGTGTGATCCTGGAGTTCCGGAATCGAGTCCCGCATCGGGCTCCCTGCATGGAGCCTGCTTCTACCTCAGCCTATGTCTCTGCCTCTCTCTCCTCTGTGTCTCTCATGAATAAATAAATAAACATCTTTAAAAAAAGAAAAGCAGTCAGGAAGACAAAACAAAACAAAACTACACAAAGAGATATAGTAAAAAAAACACTACAGATTTCATTAAATTAAAATGGAAACTTTAAAAACTGAGTTAAAGTTAAAGGAAAGAACAGGGAAAAGTATATCTACTCCCTATTCCAGGACGTAGAAGTTTCTCATGTTCAAGTAACCCACAGGCAGGCAGGGAAAAAATAAATTAATAAAAAAGAAAAATATCAGAACAAACAGAAAACAAAAGATAAATGGTCAACTTTAACATTTCAATAATTGCTTTCAACAGAAATGGTATGAGTACATCCTTTAAAACACAGACTGGCACAGTGAATTAAATAAAAGTGACTCAACTATCTTTTGTCTATGAGAAGCTCACTTAAATATAATGATATAGGTAGATTAAAAGTAAAAAAAAAAAAAATTACCATGCAAACTTTAATCAAAGGTAAACAGGAGGGAGGGGAATCCCGCATCAGGCTTCCTGCAGGGAGCCTGCTTCTCCCTCTCCCCGTGTCTCTGCCTCTCTCTGTGTCTCTCATGAATAGATAATAAAATCTTACAAAAAAAAAAAAAAAGGTAAACAAGAGAAGCTATACCAATATCAGATAAAGTTGACTTCACAGCAAAGAAAATTGCCAAATTCAGAGAGGGACATAATATATTGCCAATGGATCAAACCACCAAGAAGAATAGCATTTCTATATGTGTATACAGCAAAACAAACAAACAAACAAAACCCCAAAACAAAACAAAACAGAAAAGGAGCAGCCAAATTCGTGAAGTGAAAACTGGTAACACTGAAAGAACAGACAAACACATAATTATAGTTAAACTATGAAACTTCTTCCTTAAAATTGGTATAACTACTAGAAAGCAAATCATTAAGGATATTGAAGAACTTAAGAGGATCTAATTGACATTTGCAGAACATTATACCAAAAAGCATAATAGACATTTTTCTTAAATGCCTGTGAAACATATTAAGGAAGACAAAGTAGGAAGTAGGAACATATTAAGGAAGACAAAGTAGGAAGACAAAGTAGGCTTTGTCTGCTTAATATGTTAAGTGGACTACTTTGTCTACTTTGTCTTCCTCAATATATTTAAAAGAATTGAAGCCATCCAGAGTGAATTCACAAACCACATAGAATCAAACTGGAAATCAATAAAAGAAAGATAATAGGAAAATTTCCAACCTCTTAGAAACCAAACAACATACTTCTAATATGGATCAAGGAATAATTACCAAGGGAAATGGAAGAAAAACATTGAGCTCAATGAAAATAAAAATAAAACATTTCAAAATGTGTGGGACACAGCTAGACCAGTGCTGAGAGGTAAATTTATTCCATTGAAATGCATACAATAGAAAATATTAAGTCTCAAGTAAAT
Source organism: Vulpes lagopus (assembly GCF_018345385.1). Classification (NCBI taxonomy): domain Eukaryota; kingdom Metazoa; phylum Chordata; class Mammalia; order Carnivora; family Canidae; genus Vulpes; species Vulpes lagopus. Next base: position 49,568,563 of record NC_054829.1, on the reverse strand, counting down.
TATGTAAGCTCCAAATTCAGAAGCTCCAAAAAATAGCAAAAATAATATACCACTGAGTCATAAGATAAAAATAAAATTACTTAAGAATATGAACTCTAATCTTAATGAAATTAATTTAGAATCAATAATAAAAACATGTTTAAAATCACAGGTGTTTGGAACTTGTGCAATGTAATTCTAAGTAACCACTGGATCAAAGAAACAAAATCACATGGGAAGTTGGAAAGAATTTCAATCTGAACGATAACAAAAATATTACATATCAAAACTCTCGAGATACTATCTTTAAAGGAAGATTTATAGCCTAAAACTTTATATATAAAAGGAAAGAAATAATCAAGGGCAGAAATTATTGTAACAGAAAACATCTGCACAACATAGAAAACTAAAAAATAAAGAAATTCAAAAAATTGAAAATTGATTTTTTAAAATAACTAATGACATTGACTAACCTTAAGCAAAACTAATCAAGGAAAATCAAACAAAGAAGAAATAAATTACCAACTTCATGGTTTCATTACAGATTACAATAGTAGTATGCTGGAACTACCTCATACCCGTGCATGACAACAAACTGTGTGCATGTATTCCTGATGACACAACTTGAAATTGGCCATGGTTTGATTGTACACATCACGGAAAATTTTAAGTCTTATATACGAAACTGTTTCTTGCCCCCCCCGCCCGGAAAACTGGCTTAGTAGCACACCACTGAACTAAAAATAAACTTAAAAAGATAGAAAGATAGTGTCATTAATTATTGCAATTTTATATCAATAAACTTGAAAATTTAAAAAAAAACTACTCAGTTTCTTAGGGGAAAAAGCTTAAAAATAATATTTTAATAGTGCTGTAGTTATCAAAGAAATTAAAACTGTAATTTAAAATCCCTGTACAGAAGTAATCTATAAGCCCTGAAGGCTTCTCCTGAGAATTGTTTTCTAAATAATTAAGGAGAAATTAACACTAGATAACAAAAAGGAAAAGAAATGTTTGCTGCTGTTCTTTTTTTTTTTTTTACTTTTTGGTACTGAAGTGTAATTTACACTTTTCATATGCTTATTGTCCATTTATATATTAATATCTGTTCAAATCTATTTTTAATATTAGTTTGTTTTATTACTGAATTGCAGGAGTTATTTATACAATTAGGTTATAAGTTACCTACACACTATATGATGAGAATAATTTCTCTCAATTTCTGGCTTATTTTCTTAAGGTGTTTTTTGATAAACAAAAGTTTTTAATATTTTATAAAACTCAACTTTTTATTGTAAGTTTTGTTTTTATAGACTTACTATAAATAGGTCATTAGAGAATAATGACAGTTTCACTTCATTAACAATCCATAAGGTTTTATTTATTTTTTCTTGTCTTATTTCACTAGTGGAAACTGCAGAAGGTATAATGTTGAATAGATGTGAGAATAGACATCATTCTCTAGTTGCCAGTATTATGAAGCAAAGTATTTTACTATTATCTTAGCTGTAGGTTTTCGTAGTTGTGTTTGACTAGGTTGAGTGTCTCCTATTTCTAAAATCGATGCTAAATTTTACCAGAAGTTTTTCTGTATTAATTGAAATATTATTTTTCATTTTAATTTGTTAATGCAGTAATTAATTGCATTAATTGCTATTTGAATGTTAAATCAATATACATCTCTTGGATACAATCCAAATGATAATTCTGTATTATCTTGTTAATGTATTGGTGGAATTTATTTGATAATACTTTGGTAGGATTTTTATGTTTATGATTATGAAGGCTACTAGCATTTAATTTTCATTTTTTGTAATATATTACTGCCTTCTTCTACTACCAGGGTTATGGCAGCTTGTAATAGGAGTTGGAAAGTGTTTTCTCCTTTTTGACCTTATGAATTTTGTTTGTGTGTATAGGATTGGAATTATTTATTCCTATATCTTCAATAGATTTCACTAGTGAAGTCAGCTGGCCATGTTTTCTCTTTCAGAAAATTATAAATGGTGAATATTTCAAATATGAATAATGAATATGACTTTTTAAAAATTCCTTATGTCGTTCCTGATGTTAGTAACTTGTATTTTATCTATTGTTTTCTTGATCAGTCCTTTTAAGAGCTTATCAACTTTGTTAATGTTAACCAAGAACATATTTTTGGCTTTTTTTATTTTGCTGTCTTTTTTATATTTCATTGACATACACCATTTTCAAGTTATTTTCTTTCTGCTCCTTTGGGTTTGATTTCTATGTGTCATGTATTCTTTGTTTCCCCTATTCCTCTTTCTTGTGTTTATCAGCATGAATCAATTATTTGATAGCATTTAGCACTCATTAAAAATTCTTAGCTAATTATGAGTAGAAGAATATAATTAAAATGCCAGCAGTAAACATTGTACTTAATGGTGTACTACTTAAAACTCGCTCCTGGGGATTGGAAAGAAAAGAAGGATACATGATATTCCACTTCTATTAAAAATGTAATTTGGACATCTTTGGTGATAAACCAAGTCAGGAAACAGATATAAAATATGTAAAGATTAAAGGAAGAAACATATCTTTCATTATTTGAAGCCAACATGATTCTGTACACAGAAAATGCTAAAGAATCTAAGACAAATCATTATAATCAATAAGTAAATTTAGTAAGGTTGAATGATACAAGGTCAATATACAAAATCATTTCCATTGCTATATAACAGCATAAATTAAAAAGGTAGTGAAATTTTTAAAATTATACTATTTACATTACCAACAACAAGAACAGCAAAACTATCAAATACTAAAAATGAATCTAATAGAGGTAAGACCATTCCTCTGAAAATCACGAGCTTTTTGAAAGAAATTAAAGATGACAAGTTAATGAAGGGATTGATAATGTTGATAGATCATAATATTTGCATATCCAATTCAATCCAAATAAAAGTTTCAGAGGCTTTTTTGGGGGGAGCGGTGAAATAAAAATTAACAAACTGCTCAGAAAATGTATGTGGAAACACAACTGGCCAAGAATAGCCAAAGCAATCTTTAAAAAAAAGGGGAGGGGAGCCAGAATAGTTGCACTACCAGAATTTAAAGTTTAATATAATGCTATAGTAATTAAGATACAGCAGTATTAGTATAAGTATTAACAAAAACTAACAAACAAAATGGGTCCAGAAACAGAGCCACACATATTTGATAGTTTTATGTATGACAAAGGTGATATTGCAGTGTAATGAGAAGGAACGGTCAATTCTATAGTTGGTGATGAGTTAACTAGATATTGAAATTGAAAAAAAATACTTTATGCTTCCACAAACTACATATAAAAATCAATTAAAGATTAAATGTTGTAGGTAACACAGTCAAACTTTTAGCAGAAAACATATATTTTTATTACCCAGGGTTAGAAAAGATTTCTTAAGTAGGATATGAAAGGCACTAACCTTAAAATTTTTTGATAGTTTAGACTCATCAAAATGAAGACTTTTATGCACTATAGGACATTAAGTTTGTGAGAAGGCAAGCCATAAAGTAGGAAGAAATGTTTTTTGATAAATATATTCAATAAATGGTATTTCAAAATACACCAAGAACTCTACAAATAAAGAATTACAACCCAAAAGGTGTGGGGTGTGCGGGCAAAGATGGGCCAGATACTTGAAAAAGTGATTGGTGAAAAGATAATCAAATGGTCTGACCATTTGAAGAGTTGCTCAACTCATCCAGATAAGACAAATGTAATTTAAAATTACAGTACGATTCCATAGTACCAATAGCGTGGTTAAAACAAAAAATACAGACAATATCAAGTGTTGACAAAGACGTGGAACAAAAAGAATGCTTGTAGAAGTGTAAATTGGAAAATTTGGTATTAGATATCAACATTTTCTTACCCTATAACTCACTCTTAGGTATATGTCCAATAGAAATGCATTCGTATGTTCACCAAAAGATTGGTACAAAAATATTCCGAGCATAACTATTCACATAAAGGTGTCAAACTGGAAATAAGAGTTCATAAAGAATCAAATAAACCAATTTTGTTATATGCATACAGGGAAACATTATAATGAAAATAAAAAGGCTCTTGCTACACACAGCAGCATAGGAATCTCACAAATATAATATTGGGACAGAAATCTAGAAACAAATTGCATTGTATAGTTTCTTTTATATAAAGTTTAAAGGAGCAAAACTAATCAAAGAAGTTCAAAGTCAGAATAGAAGTCACATGTCAGTGAGCCTAAGGAAGAAGGGCGGGAGGAAAGCTTCTTGAGGAAAGTTAATTCTTCATGAGGAATGGTTAACTCTTTGCTTCTCAATTTGGGTGCTGGTGACACACATGCTCACAGTGAAAAGTTCATTAAACTATATACTTATAACTTCCACAATTTGTTATATTTTAATAAGTTAAAATGAAGTAATATCTCACACTGCATTTTTAAGATAGTGCTTTAATATACTTAGATTATATCATCAGCAAGCAGGGGGGCATTATATGATGATCAGGTACTAAAACTAATAATGAACTAATGGAGACACTGAGTCTAGACTTCTAATACTGTGAGAGGAAGAAATTACTGAACCAGAATCTTGCTATCCAAATGAGTATCATCGTTTATGTCTCTGAGCACTTACACTAAATCAACTTCTAAATCAATAGGCCAAATGCAATTTGTTACATGCCTCTTTTTCGAGTTTTTCTCTACTTCTGTTAAGAGAAAGTGATAGTCAATGAAAGGAAGGGAAATATGCTACATTAGAAACAATTCTTCAAAACAAGTTTCTGTAAAGAAAGTTCGCATTTAACCTGTACAATAAGAAGGAGCCGTAATGTGACATTTTACATCTTCTTTAGGTCAAATACACACACACACACACACTCACACACACACACACACACACGCACATACACCAGAATAATTAGGAGAAAATTTAGGAAGGAAATTGAGAAAGGCAACATAAATATCCATTATCTCATTTTCCATTATGTTAGTTTCAGGTCTTGGAAAGCCTGATAGCATATCTTCTAGTGCTCCGGGAAATATGAGGATTTTATAGGAATTGAGAGGATCATAAATGCAATATTGTGTCCATTTGACTGTGTTCATTGACTCAATGGCACTTAATGGATGACATGGGGGAGGGAGAATGTTTTAGAAGCCCAAAAAAGAGCTCTTACTATTATAGTAAAAATTAGGTTTCAAAAATTAGAAAGCACCTCAACAAACTTTAATAAATGAGGTGAGAAGTGTTATCAAATGGAGTACAGCAATTCAGAAGAAAGAGTCTTAGGACGTGAATTAGGTGAACCACTGAGACTGAGAAAGAGAGATCATTATAATGCAGAAGATAGGAACTGGTGATGAACATGGACCACAGGGAAGAGGCTAAGTTCCCAGTAAGCACTCCCTACACAGGCCAAACGACAGCCTTTTCCCAAGACAACTCTATAGAGTTATGAGTGTCTGGTAAAGAAGTACTGACATCTGAAACTCTAAGATATATGTCAAAAAATGATACAGTCTGACATTAATATGGTATCAAAATGTACATTGATTTTTTTTAGAATTGTTTTTTGTTTTATTTTGTTGTGTGTGCATGTGTATGCACTTTTTATATTGGCTTTAAAGGAAACTTTTATTTAGGCAGCGTTTATAAACACCAGTACTATCTTGTTCTGTTTTGTTTTTAAAGAGGGAGAGGAGAGAGAGAGAGAGAGAGAAAGAGAGAGAGAGAATAGGGAAGAGGGAGAAGGGGACAGAGAATCCTAAGCAGGCTCCGTGCCCAGCTTGGAGCCCCACATGGAGCTCAATCTCACAACCCTGAGATCATGGCCCAAGCCAAAATCAAGAGTCAGACACCTAACTGACTGTGCCACCCAGGCACCCTGAAAGGAACACTACTGACATTTTGGACAAGATAATTATTTTTTTCATGAAGGCTGTCCAGTGCATTGTAGGGTGTTCAGCAGCATTCCTGGCTTCTACCTTTTAGATATCCATACAACAACACCACCTCCAGTGATGACAATCAAGAATGTCTCAATAAACTATCAAATATCCCCTAAAAGGAAAAACTGCCTCCAGTTGAGAACAACTAACCTAAGCAGATAAATAAAATACCACCTCTCTCCTTCTTCTTCTACTTTTTTTTTTTTTTTTTTTTGCAATGGGTTTACATCATCCATTATATCATGGCTGAAACTCGAATGTGAATTGTATTATCTCTATGAATGTTAAGTAAGTAAAGGTATGTGGGCATAAGTTATAGAAAGCATGGAAAGACTAATCCTAATGTTTATATGACTTAAGCCTTCTATAATTAAAAAATAAAATATTTTAAAAATATATGTTATTTATTTATTCATGAGAGACACACACAGAGAGAGAGGCAGAAACACAGGCAGAGGGAGAAGTAGGATCCATGCAGGGAGCCCGACATGGGACTCGATCCCGGGACTCCAGGATCAGACCCTCGGCTGAAGGCAGTGCTAACCCACTGAGTCACCTGGGATGCCCATAAATAAAACATTTGTAAAGTATTTTCCCAACTTTGGGATTTTGAAAATTAATTAAATAGTTTGGAACACATGTATTGACTTGTCATGGATAAATTTTCACTTACTAGTCATTAACACTTGAATCTTAACAGATGAATTCTGGTTAAGATGAGTTTGAATTACTGGGTTGATGATTTACATGCATACAAATTTTTCAGATAAGTATATTTGAGGCAAAAAGAAAAAAACAAGAAAAGATTCTTTGAAAGCTAAAATTAGGATATCATCTTATGGAGTCTAGAGAAGAATAATTTAAGAATTAAGTTTGATTGATTCTACTTAGAAATTTTCTGAAGCATTTAAAGAGAACACTCATTTGGAAGTGTATTAGGACTCAAAGAGAAACAGAAAAACAGAGCAAGCAAAATTTGACAGGTTGACTAATTCAATTAAAAATTGTATATAGAATCTCACACAAGTCAAGACTGCAGAATATTAACTTTCTTTTTTAGATTTTATTTATTCATGAGAGACACAGAGAGAGACAGAGGCAGAGACAGAAGCAGAGGGAGAAGCAGGCTCCATGCAGGGAGCCCGATGTGGGACTCGATCCCAGAACCGCGGGATCATGCCCTGAGCTGAAGGCAGATGCTCAACCGTTGAGCCACCCAGGAGTCCCCAGAATATTAACTTCTAAGCATCATTTAAAAATAAAATAAAATGTATAAATTAATTCCTGAAAATATTCTATTAGAAAATATGGAAGTTAAACATAGATTTTTCTTTGAAAGGCTATCAACAATTTCTAATATTTCATGAATAAGAAAATAGAGTTAATTCAAAAAAAAAAAAAAAAGAAAATAGAGTTAATTCAAAAAGCTAGTTAATGTCACCATTCTGCATAGCATAGGAAAGAGACACTTTGTTTCTAAATATGAAAAGATTCGCACTTTTCAAAGACCAGTTCATATGTCACCTTCCTCTGGAATTTTCTTGTTTCTCCCTAATCAGAATTAATTGTTTCTTCATTTGAGGTTCCAACAGCTCATGCCTATGCTTCTATTATGGTTATGGTCTTCCTATGACCTATGAAGGGAATAGTTGCCTGATATTTTTTTCCATGCGAGTGTAAGACTGTGCACTCAGAGACTGCACTCATTCCTCGTCTTGTGCCTCATAGCAACTGATGCAGATACAGCATGGAACAGAAATTTTCTAAATATCTGTTGAAAGCATCATTCAAATTTATCTTCCCAGTTTAATATCCTGAGGTATGTAACTAAAAATATAAAAAATAGAATTTTGTTTTAAAGTTTAATGTTCTTTAATATTTGTGTTGATGTGTAAATCTGCAGACCATGTGTTTGTAGTTGTGCATCTCCATGGGGAAGTTTGTAAACAGAAAAAAAGAATGATGAAGTCCAGAAATGGGCCTAAGTTAAGGTACATTTTGACAATATCATAGGTGGTTAGAATAAAAGTATCTTACAGTTTATTTACTACAATTCTTAGTTGTAAAGTAAGCAGAAGCCTATTTACATACTCATGATCTGATAGCTAATTGAAGGGATGCCAGAACCATATCACAGATCTCTTTCCTGGTACCTTACTACCTACAGACCATTTAACCCACACTAACCCAGTGTGGTGAGTCAATAGGCTTGGGAAATAAGTGCCTGCCATAACAACAAGGACAAAACAAAAATGAACCATTGGGGCTTCATCAGGATAAAAAGCTTTTGTGGAGTAAAGGAAATAATCAACAAAACTAAAAGGCAACCTATACCCCAAACCAAAAAAAATCCAGTCAAGAAATGGGCAGAAGCCATGATCAGACATTTCTCCAAAGAAGACATACAGATGGCCAACAGACATATGAAAAAATGCTCAACATCATTCAGCATCAGGTAAATACAAATCAAAACCACCATGAGATATAACCTCACACCAGTCAGAATAGCTAAAATTAACAACTCAGGAAACAACAGATATTGGTGAGGATGCAGAGAAAGGAGAACCCTCTTACATTGTTGGTGGGAATGTAAACTGGCAGCCACTCTGGAAAACAATATGGAAGTTCCTCAAAAAGTTAAAAATAGAACTACCATATGACCTAGCAACTGCACTTCTAAGGTATTTATCCAAAGGATACAAGATAGTGATTTGGGGTGGTACCACCTCAATGTTTATAGCAGCAGTGTCCACAACAGCCAAACTATAGAAAAATCCCAGATGTCCATCAAGAGATGAATGGATAAAGATAATGTGGAATATTATTCTGCCATCAAAAAGAATGAAGTCTTGCCATTTGTAATGATATGGATAGACCTAGAGGGTATTATACTAAGCAAAGTAAGTCAGAGAAGGATAAATACCATATGATTTCTCTCATATGTGGAATTTAAGAAGCAAAAGAGATGAATATAGGGGAAGGGAAGGAGAAATAAAATAAGATGAAAACAAAGAGGAAGGCAAACCATAAGAGACTCTTAACTTTTAGAAATAAACAGAGCTGCTGGAGGGGTAGGTGGGTGGGGTGAAAGGGTAATTGGGTGATGGGCATTAAGGAGGGCACTGGATGTAATGAGCACGGGGTGTTATATGCAACTGATGAATCATTAAATTCTACCCCTGAAACTAATAATACAGAATATATTAACTAAATTAAATTTCAATAAATTAAATAGTTAAAAAATAATAGGACAAAAACATCTGAATTAGATGTTTTCAAATTAATATCATTGTTTTGGCTCCACTTTACAACTATAGGGTATACAAAACAAAACCAAAAACTAAAAAAAAAAACAAAAACAAAAACAAAAACAAAATACATAAAACACCTTCAAAGAAACTGATTAAATAATTTTTAAAATAATGTTATTTGAATAAGACTCTTATTTTCTGGATATTAGCAAGTATTGCCTTTTAAAGCACTACTACAAACTGGCGCATCTCTCTTTGACTAGAGTAAACACGAGAGACCATCTACCAAGGAGGATGATGTAAGCTTTAATAAAATAAACATGTATAACTAAGCTGTCTATACATCATGATGTAAACATAGTAATAAGAGTAAGCAGATGCTTGGATGACTGAATCAAAGTCTGACTTTGGCTTAGATCATGACCCCAGGGTCTTGGGATCTAGCCCTGAGGAAGGCTTTGTACTCAGCAGGGAGTCAGCTTGTCCCACTGCCCCTCCCCTACTCTTGTGTTCTCTCTTTCTCACTCTCTCTGTCTCTGCCCCTTCTCTCTCTCAAATAAATAAAATCTTTAAAAATAATAAGAAGAATAGGCAATATCTATACAAACTTCTCTTACTTGAAATTATATTTTATAATTCCTCATATATTATTTCAGTGAAGAAAGATAAGTTAGATATATCCTATTTATGAAAAGAAACTGAGCTATCTATATTTAGATGAGAACTACTGAATTTGATAATTTTCATATTTTGTATAGCCCAGATTAATTTCTTAAAAAATAATAATGAAACCATTTCAGAGCTATAAAACATAATATAATAAAATTCTCTCTGGTGTTTGGGGGAGATGTAATTACTACAGAATATTAAATTGGGAAAACAGAAATAAAGCATTTAATCTACATGAATAATTGGGACACCTGCACACAGCAGACAGCTTTGCTCTTGGAAAATGTTAAAGATTGGTTTTCTACAACTTCAGCTATTATCATTGTAGTTTTTATTAATGACAGATCATCAAAGAAAATGTGATAAATGGAAATTTAATTTGATTAATCTAAATGCTTGGGAAGTGCAATGACCTTGTTATTGGAAATTCACAAATAATTTACTTTTAGAAACACTGAAAGCTAAATTTAAACAGTTATTTATGGAAAATTGACAGTTCTGACTGACTTTCTCATCAATAGCTTGAGATAGATGCCTTCTGGCAAAAACAATGAACATACTTTTTAAAGTATAGGTTACTTATTTGTTTCCTTGTTTGTATTCCATGCTTTATTAGTGCAATTGTTTTGTGTCTTTGTCTTCTGTGATTCAATTGGTCTCTTCTAAATAATAGAAATTCTTAAAATTCCTGTACATTAATTTGTAAGACAGCTGGTAAGTCATGCTAAGTCCTTCACAATGCAATATTATTTAGAAAATCATAAACTATAAACACTCACTTGGTTAGAACTTGAAGTATGCCTACCATTACCACAGAAAAAAGTGCTGAGTAACAAAAACAGAACTTCCTCCAATCAAAAATGGGTATATATTTAAGAAATAATCCCTAGTAAGTCTCTAGCAAGGCAAGAATAAAGGAAATAATAAAGGACATTAGTTCAATTTGGGGGATGAGGAGTGGATTATACATTTTTTAAAAAATTGGCTAAATTTTGTAAGGCACTATGGTACCTTGGTTAAGATAGTGGCCCTGGAATCATACTGTGTGGATTTTGAATCTCAGCTTTCCTGCTGAAATAAGGCTTATCTGGGGGAAGTTACTTAACTGCTCCCTCTTCACTTATATTTTTTTCAAAAAAATGGGAATAATGATATTTTTTACCTCATAAATATTTTGGAATGATTAAAAAGTTAATGTACACAGTCTCTCCAGTAACCTGGTACATAGTTAAGTGTTCAATCAATAATAACTATTACTATTACTATTATCTAAGTGGAACTGATACACTCAACTGTTCACATTTTTATTCTCACAGAATTTTAGAATTATAATTTTTTTTGTAATAAGCCTAAAGATCATTTTGAAATGTTAGGTGTGCTAATATTTGATGTATTTCCACTAAGTGAGTTCTGAACAAACATATTTAATATCATACTTCAGATTATTAGTGAGAACTTAGTTATTTCACATGGATACATTAGAGTTAGGTAAATCAACACTTTTCAGAACAGAGGGTTATGATGTTCCTGGAGGTTACAGAATATTTCTGTGCAGTTAGGGAACTGTAAATGTATGCCTCACTGAATACATATTGACTTCCTCCATAAAGGTTAAATCTATTTCAATATTGACAACTTTTTCTCTCTCTCCTTATTAGAAATCTGAGATCATAGCCAACAAAAATAGGCTGGAATATTTCTAAAATTTAAAAAAAAAATTGTTTACAATGTCACTTAGCAGAGGCCAGGGGTTCAAGAGAGGGGCTGATGAAATTAAGGAGAAAATGGGAACAAAATAAGAGGCATGAGTGAGCTTGAGGCAGCATGGGAACATGAGGTGAAGAATATGATTTATGGAGTACACCACATATCATGCTGCCTTTTACAAAACACGCCTGTAGATTATTTGACATTCCTCCTCTTTATCCCCTTCTGGAAACAGGCCAGGCTTTATCACTTCCTTGAATAGAATGCACATATGACACTGCATGACTTGAGAGCCCAGGTTAAAAAAAAAAAAATCCACACAGCTCTTGGGATCTTTGCCCTGTGATCCAGTAGAAGTCTGGCTACTGTAAGTATGACATGTGGAGAAACTGTAAAGGGTCTACTGAGAGTGAATGACAGAGACAGAGATTGACCTAAAGAATTCAGCTGTTCAAACTTTTTAGTTTAGCAACAGATATCTAAATGAGAAGCCTTGAAGATGATTCCAGCCCAAGCTACTGAGTGCAATCATTTGAGACCATTAATTTTTTAGCTGAGCCTCTCAACCCCCAGATTTGTGAGCAAAACAAATGACAGCACTATTTTAAGCTACTCTTTTGGGGTGGCCTATTACACAGCAATAAATAATCACAACAATGATGCCTTTAACACATCACACAGATGTTTCATATGATTTAATATGTATATAAAGTTTCCTAATTTACCTTAATGTCATTTAGTACATAATTAGAATTTCAAAGGGAGATAGATATCTGTAAGAAATGTTTAAGCCAGTAAACTTATAAAAGAGATCCATTTACTCAACATATATTTATTGAGCATCTACTATACGTTGAGTAGTTTTCTAAGTTCTAGAGATACATCACTGAATAGGACAATGGATAAATTTTTTGTCCTCACTGTCCCCATAAAAGAGAGAGACTATAAATAAGGAAATACATATAAAATAACTCTAGGTAGTTATGTGATAAGAAGGAACAACAAATCATGCAAGGGAACTAGGGGTGGGTTATTAGCCCAAGTCACTTTCCAGAAGGTGGTATTTAAAAATTAACATTCTAGGCCAAAAGAACAGCGAATATTCAAGTCCTATGTGGGAAAAGAAAAAGAATGTGTCTGAAGTATAGTAGGTAAAGAAGAGAGGGATATGAAATGATGATGAGGAATCTGAATTCCATTTTAGGTGAGATGAAATCCACTGGAGTTTTTGTCAGAAGGATAATTCCAATTACTCTGGCTTTTGCATGAGGACAGAAACATCATCAATCTAGGTATCTGAATGACTGCATGGAGCAGGCTCTTCACCTCTATACACACCAGTCATATATACATCACCATCACTAGCCTTATCAACTAGGAAACACCTGGACTCTTTCATGAGAAAAATCTCAAGTGTTCTTGTTTAAAGTGATTACAGCTATAGGTCTGTTTGTTAACAGCCTAGTCTACCTTATCTAAGTGGATAAAGGAGGGGCTTCTAAAAGTGGAGCCAGAACAGAAAGTTGAATGAAAAGACTATTTTAATCAACCACAGGAGATATATTGATAGTTTATTTAAATGTGGTAACAGTGAACTTGGCGAGACATGGCCAGATGCAGAGTATAGTTTGAAGACAGAGCCAATGTGGACAATGGTGGCAGAAGGAGAATCTCAATCTTACTGAGGAGCTTTTCATAAGACCAGTCAGAGCTCTGAAATATTCTCTCTGAAAAGGTACCTGATCTATCTGAGGTAGCCAAAACCCATGTGGCAATAGGAAAGAGGTGGCTAAACTGGAATTTGTGGGCTCTCACAGAGTTTACTGGTAAGCTAAACAGATGTGCGTCACAGGGAAGGAGAAGTGGTACAGGCCTATCTTGGGCTCTGTTTAGTTGGATGCTTGGAGGAAAGAGAAGCCTTGAGCAAAAAAGAGGAAAGGATACTTCACAAGAGCTTGTGCTCAGAGAATGTGGTATTTTTAAGGGACTCCTGGGAAATCCCATCACTAGAGCTCAGTCCTTGATCCACGTAGATCTAGACAGAGTAATCTCCCAAGAGTACATTATTGTGCCATATAAAAAAGAAAGATATTTTACATAGAGAAGACTTCTCTACCCCATCCGAAGCCAGGGACTTCAGAACCTGGCAATCAGGTCAGGGTTGGAATGCATTGTCAAGAAGGTAGAGGACAGACAGACAAAGGGGAAGAAGCTAACCATACCACCTTCTCTTGCTTTCCCATTGCAGGTCCCCAGCCCCATGTGGACCCAAGCCAGGCAGGAGAGAAATTTTTGCATTAAGTTTGGAGTTTTTCTACTATCTTGGATCATGCATCTGAAAACACTGAACTAAATTTGTGTTTGTGATTTGAATACATTGTAAGATTCTCTATTTCTAATAATGAGCATAGCGTCATGGGGTATGCCTGACTTTTCTTCTGGAAACAGGGGATGATCACACCACTGAATAAAATTTAAAAAGACCACAGGAAACTAAAATACAATAATATCTTCATCAGGTTATGAACCATGTTTGTTCAGCACAGTGGTTTAATTCATAACAAATGAGAAATGTGAAAATGACATACTGAACAGGAGTTTGGAGAGCACCAAGTCTAAGCCACCCTGCTTCTCTCCTGACTTGGGAGAAATATGGCTCAATCACTACAATTTCTTAAAGAATCATAAGAAAATACATAGCAGCTATATTTATAAATATCTAACACAATATTAAAACATATGAGATGTTTTGAGCCTGCATTCTACTTGAAGTATTGTCTACATTATTTAAAGTATTTCCTATTAAAAAATATCAAAAGACAAGTTCAGAAATGTTTCTAGAGTTTTACTCCTGTCTGCACCCTATGCTTGTATTTTTTTGTACATGAATATTCTCCAGTGGTAATGGGAATTCTGTGTACAAAATATCCCTGTGCTTGCCCAGAAAACCTGGTCTATAAATCTTGATTTAATTACAGAATAAAATAGGGGGAAAATAAATGGAGAACTCTAGTTTTACTGTATCCGTGACACAGTTAATCTGAGACACTGTAGAGGTCTACAAATTCAGAAGACTTGAAAACGATTTTTTTGATACAATAAAAAGAAAACCATTTTCTTTAGCTGAATTTCTTGGTCTTTGTGGCATATATCAGATGTCTCACATTACTGTAGCCATTTCTCTCCCCACATGCAATCTAGGACTCATTAACCAAGGCTATTTCTATATTCAGTAGGATTTTATACAAACTTGATTTTATGAATGATGTGGATGCCACTGCAGAGAGGTCTCGCTGGTAATATTATATGGTGATGCAAATGTATACTTCAGATAAATTAAAGGCCTAAAAATAAATTATAAATTGGGGAAATACATTTTTAGGCTCTATTTATTTTAGACCATTCCTGTCAAAGTTGGAAACTGTCCTTTGTAAGAACTTGGATGAAACCTGCTAGATGGAACAGGGAAGAGCAGATCACTTCCTGAGTATGTATGGACTGTGGATGGTCAGTCCCTTCTGGAGGGTGCCTGAGCAACACAGACATTTTATGCTAGAGATTCTGCCAATTTTGTAGGAATTCAATGTAGTTGCAGATGATCCTCTGTTCTAATGGCATTATTTTTCTCTAGTGAGTTCCTATCTTTGATAAAATAATGGGATGAAAGGTCCTCCATTGCAGCCATGAGTCTTAAAAATAGTCTTGCAATGCTTTAATCAATCTCACATTTTTTGTTGCAAGATTTGGTAGCACTATTTCATGGCTATTTGGGAAAGTATGTGTTTAAAGGTGAACAGATAAAAATCAGAAATAATCAACATGGTGATTTGTACAGTTTTGTTTTTTGTTTCTTTTTTTTTTTTCTTGAAAATTGTGGTGGCTCAGGAACAGAATCTGATTAGTCACTGAGACAAGGCTTACAGCAGTTGCATTTTACCAATACTGATATCTAAGTTAGAAAAGTTAATATACGTCCATTCAGGGACCATGTCTTTTCATTTATTACCATATATTATTCCTTCGTGTTCTTATCTTCCTTACAGAATTGTAAAACCCTTTGAAGGTAGGGATTTGAGGGTAGGAACACTGCTCTTTGTAGTTACCTTCATGTATCCCTTACAAATTTGCTAATTCATTAGAATATAAGTAGTTGTCCAGTAGAAAATTTTAAAATTAAACAACTGAGATAGAGATCACATTTCATTGGTTTCAAAATCCTTATTACACTCACATAATATCAGAATGTACCTCACATTCAATATCCTTTTACGGTTGCTCTCAACAGGGCACAGCAGTGGTGGTCTGTCTACCTTGGGAGAAAATCAGAGACGGTATTTCTCTGTAATTCTGAATTGTAAATGTTCTTAATGAGAAAAAAAGATGTTGCGTAGAAAATCATAGTCATCTAAGACTGAGATTAAAGCAGTTGGATTGGTTCTAAGTGTGGAGTTTGAAAAATAAGCAATTTATTTTTCTTTATTTTCCTTTTTATATCTACTAATGGGTGATATATGGCTTAAAAGAAAACCTACGCATAAACAGATCTGAAAGACTTCTTTCTAAGATTCTATCTCATAAGAAAACACTATGGTAGTTTAATTGGCATTATGTTTTACTTTGTAGTGATACATAAAATAATGGTATATCTTGCAACTACTAAATATTGTATGGCCTACAGTTTTGCAGCAGATAGAGAGCATTTTTCCAAGTGTCTTGATTTATATCTAACACCTTGCAATTTTTTGATTAGAGCATATTTTTGGTTAAGTAGCATATTTCTAAGAGTTTGGATAAGAACAGGCAACAAAACCAGCATAATTCGTGTTCACAAAATCACAAATGATAATCTCAATACATTCATTATGTTTTGTTTCCATTATAATCCTTCATCACAAAAAAACTTCCATTTATTTGCCTATGAGAAGTGTCCTCTTGGGCAGAATGGATATCTATTTTAATTTAGAGCCATTGGTGTCCATCCCCCACTCCCAACCCAGGACCAGCCAGGTGAAGTGAGACATAAAGAAATACAACCTCCTTGCACCATAACTTTACATCCTCCAAACTGGAGGGATAACATTTCTTCCACGTAGTACCAGCCCACCAGCGGGCAGCATCCACACTAGTACTTCAGTGCCACTATTGATTTAGTGACCCATATTTTATGCCAATACCTCAGATATACTTTGTCTTTCATGATCTCTGACTTTTCCATGTCTTTCCCTAATCTCAGTCAGGTAAAAATCTACCCAGCCTATAGAACCTTATGAAAATGATACTAGATATTCCCTAATAACTTCAGCCAGAAGTTACTGTAATTTTTTTCATGTCTATAGTTTCATGTCTATAGTTTTTGCTTACCTCCTGAACACTGTATTATAGGGCTGTTAATTGAGACATTTTATTTTGCAGTATAATCCTTGAGTACAAGTAATGTTTTATAGATCTCTATATAATCCCACAATTTAGAGCTCTGCTTGTAATAGAGACTCAATAAATGTTTATTAAACATTAAATTGATACATTTGCTAAATTCCTGAACTAATACACAATCTGTATAATAATGTTTAATGCTCTATGCCACATTTGCATTTTAATGATTTCTTTTACTAAGAACATATAAAAAGTATTCAATAGAATAGTTTCATAGTATCATTAAGAATGTGTTATGAAAACTATCCAATGCAAATATAAAGTATGGTTATTAAGATTCAGAAATTTTAGTTTCCATTTATAATTAGATATCATTCATCAATTATAAAGAATTTTCTATGTTTGTTACACATGCATGCAATATTTGAGGAAATGTTTTTATATCAAACATTATTTGCTTTGCAATAACCTGGTTTATCCAGAAATTTTTTTGGTAACATTCTCTAGGCCAACTTACCTCTCACAATGATGTTGGTGGACTTTTTTGCAGGGTTTCCTACATTGTTATTGGCAATGCAGCTGTAAGTACCAGCATCTTCTGAGGTGATGGCAGGTATGGTCAACGTTCCTCCATTCAAAACAGTCTTTTCAGGCAGAGTCCCAAAGGACCTGACCCAAGTGAGAGTGGGTGCAGGCTCTCCTCCTGTTGTAACACACACTAATGTTATGGCCTCTCCAGGATTTACAACTATAGGGTCATCCACCAAGAGTTTAATTGACGGAGATGCTAAAAGACATAAACCAACAAACAAAAAAATGCACTGTTTAGATCTGTTACAACTGGAATTCAACAGCATGCTTTATATTTATTCAAACAATTAAAGGACATATTCTTTTCCTTTGCCAAAATCACATTGTATTAATCAAATTTAAACCAGACATAATGGTTACATATTTTAATTACATGGCATAAACCTGAAGAAGTGTACTAAATACCTTACACACAGAGAGAGGAATTAAAATTTGTGTATTCTGAGATTACTGTTCCAAAATTAGAATGATAAAAAGGATTAAAGTTTTTAAACAAAAATCCCTTTCCCTTTTAATGCTGACAATCACCATTTGTTTTTGTCCTTCCAGGTATAAGTATTGCAGCTGTTTAGTCCTTGTATTTTCATGGTGAAGATTGTCAATTATTTAATTTTTGGATCATTCTGAGGTGAAATGATACATTTTTGCACCTGAACACAATAGAGCAAGAGATAAAGGCACAGATCATTCCAGTCTTTTACCAAGCAGTGGGCCTGGTTTTTGATCTTGAAAGGAATAATGAAATCATCTAATTCTAATGCAGTCCCCATATTTCATCTCTAACCTCTCCATTCACAAAAGGTCTAGACAGTTTCATAAGCAGTGCTTTAAAACAAAGAAATGAGAGCTCAAACATAGTCACCAAACTATGCCTCCTACCACTAGAATGTTTAGTTTATAATAATCTCCCCATTGAAAATAAGTCATTTGCAGTCTTTCAGGTTAAAAAAATAAAAAGATAAAATATCCATTAAAAAAATGCTGTGTTAGACTTTTCATTAAACACTCAAAGTAGAAACAGCACAAAAATATACACGTTCACATACAGCACTTCTTTTCTGCTTACACTGCAGTGCTGGCCAACAACAATGCATCTCTAAATAAAAATGGGGTGGGGGGGTGTAGTATGCTAGTGTTTGATCTCACATATTCAGAGATATTTTATGCCAAAGTCAAAACTGTGTTGAAATCAATCCATATTACACGTAAACTGTTCAATTGTACTATGTGATTTTTTTAAGCTATTAACTTCAGTTTAAGACTTGGGGAGTGTTTTTCTCAGAATAAAAGGTAAACTCTTGTGTGGCCTAATATTTGTTTTCCTTATTAAAACAAAACAAACAGAGGAGAGAAAGAAAACAATTCCATATTATTATGGAATTGGCACAGTTTGGGATAGGCAGTTTGCCTGGATGACATTTTTAAACATCATTTTTGCATGTTGATTTTTCTAACATCATTTTAAGTAATATGGAAGTTTTCAAAGTGTCTTAATAGCCCTTGTGAGGTGTTGACGTTAAATTATAAAGATTCATGGCTAAAATTAGAAAATGTACATAGCAATCGTTAAGTAGAAAGAAAATTCTCTCAAGAGTTACTTAAGGTTGTTAAGCTGACAAGAGATATTACTATTTAAATATTTTGATATTACTATTTAAATATTATATCAATTAATTATTGATATATTGCCATGAAAAAGTAAAAGAAATCCCTATAGCCCAATTTGAGGTAAATAGTATAATCTTACAAAGGTAATTAGTTAAAATATAATTCTGGAGATTCCAACTTTTATATCATATTAACAAAGCTCATTTGTTTTATACCATATTTTAGTAAAATTAAATGTCCCAAGGCTTAGGAGCCATTAATAGCATATGTTTAGACTATGGAAACATACAATGGTGACATTAACTCAAAAACTACTTGCCTCTGAAAAAGAATTGTAAAAGATGAGCTGTTTTTCTATTAGACAGATAATATTTAAAGAAAAAAGCTCCCCCAGTCCCAAAGTTAAAAAAATAATACATATATAACAAGACTATTGTTCTACTTGTAATGCATTACACAGAACCATATTCACAATCTTATTTTTAAAAACCCTCTTTTCCAAATCTGAATTGAAAAAAGAATATTGTCCAACTTAGTTTTGTTGAAGATGGCATTCATTTTTCTAATATTATCCCTGACATTAAAAAATACCCCAGAGGCACCCGGATGGCTTAGTTAAGTGCTTGACTCGATTTTGGTTCAGCTTATGATCTCAAGGCCATGAGATGAGCCCTACATGGGCTCTGCATTGGACATGGAGACTGCTTGAGATTCTCTCTCACCCTCTTCTCCTCCCTCACTTGTTCTCATTTTTCTAAATTCAACATTCTCATAGGCCTTTTCAAAGCTCTATTATATCCATTTCATCATCTACCTTGCAAATGAATTCTATTTTTTTCAGTGTTCTTAAACCATCCAGCCATCCTGAGTTTGCGTTATAAGCATCCTCTTTAGCGCCTAAATAGGTATATAGGAAAGATATATCTCATTCCATTAAACCATGTAGGTAGCTGAGTATTCAGTAAATGCCTAGAGCATGTGTTGGCCGGATTACTCCCTCACTTTATCAGCATAAACATGTAAGACCCCAGATGTCATCAGTTTCCTTCTTACTATGAGAAAAGTGCAGTGTCCTAAAACATACTGCAAGGTCTAGACATCCATACATTCTTCACAGCAACATGTGAGAGAGAGATTACTATTTTAAGTTCATTGTTAAGTGATAAAGGAATTAAACATGAAGGTTGAAAAAAGGACAAAAGAAACACTGAAAGGACAGTATAATTTTTATTTGGGATCTTCATCAAATCAAAGCAAAAAGTAGAAAAAAAAAGAAATACATAAAATAAAGGATTTTTTTTTTAATATTTATTTATTTATTTATGATAGTCACACAGAGAGACAGAGAGAGAGAGAGTCAGAGACATAGGCAGAGGGAGAAGCAGGCTCCATGCACCGGGAGCCCGACGTGGGATTCGATCCCGGGTCTCCAGGATCGCGCCCTGGGCCAAAGGCAGGCACTAAACCGCTGCGCCACCCAGGGATCCCGAGAAATACATAAAATAAAGGAAATCTTCCAAATAAAGTGAAATTTCATAGGTTATTGGAAACATGCTTTATATTTATTACCAAAATGTGCCTCAAATTATAAAAGCAATTCCAACTAAGTTAGCTTTTAACATAGCACATACATAGATACACATACCACTAGCTATAAACATTCTGTATGTATGCAGGGCTTATAAATAACTGTGGTGCCAATCAGATTTTCAGAAAGACAATCTTGCCATTCCTTAATTATGGAAAGCATGGGTCACCATAGCAGTTGTTCCAGAGATTCGACTCTCTCCTCTTTAACATTAGTATGCCAACATTGTAGCATGACTGATGTACTCTGTAGTAGGAATATGACTGGTCAATCAATCGATAGATAGATAAATTATTGGTCCTGGGAGAAATATCATGAAGTAGGACAACAAAAAGAGAGAGAAAGAGAAAGAGAGAGGGAAAGGGAAAGGAAGTAAGAGAGAGGAAAGGTCAGTCTTCTGTCTCTATTTTCCAAAATCCTAAATGTTTAATAGAACTTCAATAACAGCAATAAGGAAAATATATTTTAGGAGATATCTCTGAGAAAGGGAATTCTTCCCATGTTCCCTTCAGCTCCCCCTGTCCTGGCAAACAAAAAGAAGAGTTTTCTTGGGCTGAGCAACAGACACTTCCATGGGTTCCACACGGAGAGGACTGGCCTGTTCACTCTCACACTAAATCCCAAGTAGTTGGATATTCAGAGCAGAGAATAGCTATGTGTCCCTTCCTGGTTTCAGGTCCCTAAGTGTGACTGGCTAGACAGATGAGGATGTAGGAATCTCATGGGAAAGTCTCTGTGACTCAAGGGAACTAGTCTTTAGCCCTACAAAGGAATGGAAGAAGCAGAGAGACCTCAGCTAGGATGGTAGTTTTCCTAGTTTGAATCTTTCCCAAAATAGTTTCTGATACACATAGTTAATCTGAGTGCAAGGGGCCAGGAATCATATTGAAGGAAGTAAGAATGGGGACTAGGGATGGGGAAAAAAGCCAGTAAAGAAGCACTAATGAGCAGGTCATCACTGTGAGAAGCCTGACCTCTTGCCACTTGGATCTCTCTGACAGACTCCGTAGAACACACCTCAGAGCTCTCCTGGTGAAGAGCAAGAAGGCTGGGTGGGGTGTTTGTCTACCAACTCCCATACCTCATTACTTAATGAGGATTATTCTGTGGTTCTGAGCTTTCCAACCTCATTATTGGCTGAACACATTGCTGAGTCTAGAGAAAGTCCTTAGACAGAAGAATACTGAATGTGGAGCCTGTCAAAAGAAGTAGTAGTAACCTCCACAACTTGCTAAGATGAGAAGTCAGGGCTTACACACTGTCTGCTAGACTATTCTTCCATGTATCAGCAATCAACAGCTGGTTATATGAAGGTAATGTGAAAAGAAGGCAGGAAAGAATGAAGAAAGGAAGGAAGAAAGAAAGACTAAGAAATGAATGAGTGGTGACTGGAGGCATTTTTATCCATTAGGGTATAGGCACAAAAAGAATATATACAGTATGAATTGAAGGAAGGGGATTAAAAATGCATATGATTAACTTCCTGTTTCTGTGCTATGATCCTACATTATTTAAACTAAAAAAAAAAAAATACGGATGACAGACAAACCAAGTCCAGTTTCTTTCTATGTGGTGAGATACAGCTTAAGCTGTGCTTACAGATTCAAGGAACAGAAAAAAGTTTCTCTTAGAAGAACTACTCACTTCACTGAAATGCAGGAATCACTGTCTTTTCATTGGGATCCATTGTCAACACACATTTCATTGAAATACAGGATGAACATTTCACATAGTAAAAATAAAAGAATATTTTAGAAGTTGATTTGAAGACTGAAAATAATCTATCCATTTAATTGGGTTACCATTCAAATATTATCATTGTTGACATATTGATTTGTTCTCATGAAGTCCAGGAATGATATCATTTTGAGGAATTCTGTTTAAAACAATGCTCTAGGATGTGGCAATATTCAGAACATAATAAATAGTCTCTAATTCAAGAGAGAGGCTTTGCTACAGATATTGAAACCAACATGCATTTCTCATTATGTTAATATTCACAGAGTGAATATATCTGGAAATCATTGAGAAGGCACAGCAAGTATATTCCTTCATGGAAATTTACAGAAAAGTCTCCTAGAAGAGACTTAGCTCATAATAACAGGGTTACAAAACAGGTTGGCACAACATCTTTTGTTGTTGTTGTTGCTGCTGTTGTTAGGAAGGAATGTTTTTAGGTGTGTTGCTTATTTTCCCTAGTATAACAAATTTCAACACATTTGTCCATTCAATAAGTATTTACTGACCACCTAATATGTATTTAGTCCCTGCAACAGGCACTTGAGATTTATTGGTGGAAAAAACAGGCAAAGAATCCCTGCACTCAGAAGCTCACATCCTAATAGGAAGAGAACCAGCCCCTTCCCCATGACTCCTATTGTCTTAGGTAACTTCATATATTTACATCACCTGCCTGTTCTCTGAAGTTATGTGCATTTATGATCCCTGTTCAAGATATACTTATGCCACATGAGCAAAATGAGGAAGGAAATTTTCCAAAAGGTATTCTTCAATAAAGTGAAACTTTACAAAATAGAACAAGTGTTATTTACATTTGAATCTAATCACTGAACAAGATAATGGAAAAATTAGAAATGGAACTTGTGTTCTAAGGTAAGCAAAAGACAATAAAGTCAAAAGCTTTATTTCAGTCAATAAGTTATGTCAATAGTTAGTATTCTAATACTTAATGGCCTAAAATGTCTTCATAAACCTTGGGAATCGTGATGAAAAACAACTTTAAGAACCACACATATCTCCACCCTTTGGTCAACAATCCCTAACTATTCTTGCCAAAATGTGAAATGTTGGCAAAATTTGGTCTCATTCAAATTTTTAAGAATTGAAGCATTCATCTCCTACAGCCAAATCCTAGAAGGTTATCACTCATGAAGAGAAATCCAAGCTAAAAAACATTTCCAACTAAGGAATTTGTTGTCCATGGAATTTTCCTGTTCATATAGAAGATAGCAGATGGTTAATAATAGTGCTAGTGTGAAAAGATGTCCTCTTCACAAGATCAGTAGAGCATGAATTTACTATATCAGCTTCCTGGAATTCTCTTCCAGTGCTAATCCACCTGGTAAACCAGTGGTCAAGTACTTTATCATGGTCAAATATCAATATCAATTCCTCACTGCATTCCTCTGTTTTTTTTTTGTCTAAGCCAATAGAGTTACTTCCTCCTTTATATGACCTTAGCTGTTTATAACAACCACCCCTGAAGCTCCACTCCAACAATTAGAGAATTTACCCCAACTCTTTCACTGTGAGATATTTAGGAATAGGATATCAGGATGAAAAGGGTGATGTTTTTTGTGTTTGTACCAACAACACCCAGAAAACAATTTCACAAAGATTAATTGCTCAATAATATTTCATTAAATAAAAGAATTTTCAATTTAAAGATTAGAGAATGTAGAGAAAGGGGAACCTTCTTGCATGGTTAGTGGGAATGCAAACTGGTACAGCCACTCTGGAAACCAGTGTGGAGGTTCCTCAAGAAATTAAAAATAGAGCTACCCTATGATCCAGCAATTGCACTACTGGGTATTTTCCCCAAAGATACTGATGTAGTGAAATCCTGGGACACCTGCACCCCAATGTTTATAACAGCAATGTCCACAATAGTCAAACTGTGGAAGGAGCCATGATGTCTTTCGACAGATGAATGAATAAAAAAGATGTGGGCTATATACACAATGAAATATTACTGGGCTATCAGAAAGAACAAATCACCTCCTTTTGCTTTGACATGGATGGAAATGGAGGGTATTATGCTGAGTGAAATAGAGAAGGACAATCATCATATCGTTTCACTTATATGTGGAATATAAGAAATAATGAAAGCAATCATAAGGGAAAGGAGAGAAACTGAGTGGGAAAACTGAGAGGGAAACAAACCATTAGAGACTCCAAACTCTGGGAAACAAAGGGTTGCAGAAGAGGAGGTGGATGGGGGGATGGGGGAGCTGAGTGATGGGGACTAAGGAGGGCACTTGATGGGATGAGCACTGGGTATTACACTATATGTTGACAAATTGAATTTAAATTAAAAAAAATAATTTAAAAAATTTAGAGATTAGAGAACAAGATGCTCAACATCACTAATTGCCAGGTAAATGCAAATCAAAACCACAATAAAATATTGTGTCACACCTGTCAGGAGAGATAAAATAAAAAAAAGACAAGAAATCACAAGTATTTTCGAGGATCTGAAGGAAAAGGAACTCTCACATTGCTGTTGGTGGTATTACAAATTGTCAGAGCTCCTATGGAAAACAGTATGGATGTCCCTCAAAAAACTAAAAATAGAAACACCATATGACCCCCAAATTCCACTATTGGCTATTTGCCCAAAGGAAGTGAAAACACTAATCTGAAAATATGTAGGCACCCCTATGTTAATTGTACCACCAATTATAATAGTCAAAATATGGAAGCAACCTAAGTGTACATCATTAGACAAATAGATAAGGAAGATGTGATATTAATGGAATATTACACAGTTATAAAAAGGATGAGATCGTACCATTTGAGACAACACAGGTGCACCTAGAGTGTATTATGCTAAGTACAATAAGTCTGACTGAAAACCATATGGTTTCATTCATATATGGAATCTAAAAACAAAACAAAACAAATAAGCAAATAAGCAAACAAAAAGCAGAATCAAACCCAAAATATACAGAACAAAATGACAGTTGCCAGAGGGGAAGTAGGTGGAAGAATGGGCAATATAGGTGAAGGGAAGTGGAAGTTATGTGCTTCCAGTTATGGAATGAATAAGTCACAAGAATGAAAGTCACAGAACAAGGAATGTAGTCAGTGATATTATAATAGTGATGTATGATAACAGATGGTAGCTAGATTTGTGGTAATGTATAAATTTGTCAAATCGTTATGTTGTACACCTGAAACTAATGTAACATTGTGTGTCAATTGTACTCAAATAAAAAAACAATAAAAATAAAGATTAGAGAACAGAAATTTCACTGAAGCCCTAACTATTCATTATAAACTTAACCCAAAAAGATAATAATATGAAAGAATGTGACATTATGATTCAGGATTTCATGAGTCATTCATTGAAAAATAATACTTCTAAAGACTTGCCAGTTCTTTCATTGTTCAATCTATCTAAATTTAACCATGCTTTACATTACTAACAAGGTGATGACAAGGAATTTCTCAATCAAAATTAAGTATGCTACTTATATGAAATGAATATAGTATATTATCCATACGTTTTTATACTCAAGTCTTTGCTCAGTTATGACATGTATATTACTATTAATAAACTATGTGATTAAGCTAAATTATATCCCTAAAACTAAAATAAAGGGAGAATGGCCTTTGTCATAAGAAGATAGTCTGTAGATAATTCAATATGGGCTTAAAAAATCAGGACTTAAGGCTTTTCTGTAAGAGTGATATAGTGTAGCAGCAGAACAGATAAAGACATCACCTCTAAGACCATCTGGTGTGGATCTTGCAGCTATAATGCTGAAGCCTCACCAGAGCAGCAAAGCAAACAAAACAATAATTCTGTTCTGGCTACCACAGCTGCTGAAATGAGGGCAGCTGGTATTTCTAAAACCAGGAATATAACACAGAGGGATCCATGAAAAAAAGCACTCTCTTATTTCTCTTACTGATCTGATAAATTTTTTTCTTTTTATTACCCAGCTTGAGAGACACTGTATTATAGTGCTCTATTTTGAATCATTCTATGATTCTATAACTTTATTTTTTAGTTTTTTTGACTAAGATTGGCTCATAGCTAATCTTAAAGAACAATGCTCAATAGATTTAACCCTACTAGGCCTCTGTTTGCCTCTCTAAACATCCTGGGAATTCTAAAAAATAATTCATAATAGACTGCCTAGATTGATTAAAAAATCTTGATTATGAAAAAATCTGGACATGCAGTCTCTTAATCTTATGACACATCTTACTCACTTTATTCAAACAACTAAATTAGATCCAAGATACAGCAAAGATTAGATGGAGACAATTATAACTTTTAGTAGGAGATAGGTACTATTATTATCCATTCTAATTATTACCAATCTGTGAAATAATTTAGATAACTTGCCCAAGGTCATATAGGTAGTGAATGGCGGAGGTAGGATTCTAATTTAGGCAGTCTGACTTGAGAGGAACATAAATCATTGTTCATAAACTCAAGAGTGAAGTAAAGGAAGTTGATAATTTCTAAGTTCTAACTGAATTCTTGATGATATTTATGCCAGAGGAAGACTTAGTGCTGCCTCTTTAACAAAAAGAAAAGGTAATATTAGTATCATCCATTATTACATTATAAAAACATGGGCAGGGCAAAAACAAATGTGGTTTGCTAGTTGGACTTCTAGAAATGTCTACCATTCAGAAAATAAGGCAAAAAGGACTTGTGAGCCACCTAAGTCACAATTAAAAAGCCTGAATCCTAAGAGTCTTTGGAAAAGGCTCTTAGGCCATTGCTCAGGGTGTGTTTACTCTTAACTTATACATTACTATTATGGAATCAGCTAATTTAAATTCTCAGATTTTAAGAGGATAGGGGGAGGAACTTAAACACAGAAATGCTTCATGAGACAGAAAAATGAAGAAAGACAGTGAGGGTTGACAATCTGCCAGTATGAAAAGAGAAAGAGAAATAAGTGCATTATTACATGGCAGAGTAAGTGTGGTCACAAAGATAAACCAAGCCTCCATATATTTCAACAATTCTCCCCAAAATGCTTGAATAGGAAGGTATAATTTTAAAAAGCAAGAAAAGAAGTAATACATCCATATGTTTAGATGTTAGTAATAAGATGCAGAGAGAGAGAGAGAAATATTTCTGCCAATGCTTCTAAAGTTTGCTATGAAACACTATTTTGTGAAAGACAAAAGTGGTCATATTTTGCTGAATACAGTAGTAGACCAAAGGACAATAAAAAATAAAATAAGCAAATCATACATATATCTGTACTTAACACATTTGAGTATTATAACAGTTATTTAGGTTGGATTTTAGAAGTGGTTTTACAAAATAGGATATCATATCTTGATTGCCTGAATTGGGTTACAACCCAGATTAGTAGTGTCATGAGTTCCTCAGCCCTTAGCAAGTATCTGTTTCCAACCTAGCAGTTGAGACTTCTGCTCTAGCCTCCAATGGGCATGTGAGCATTTGGAAATGCTGAATTAGGCATCTAATTAGAGTAGGTAAGAATGCCTTAATATTAAATTAAGATCTTTCCTGGGGAGATACCCGGGGGGCTCAGCCGTTTGGAGCCTGCCTCCGGCCCAGGGCGTGATCCTGGAGACCCAGGATCGAGTCCCATGTCGAGCTCCCTGCATGGAGCCTACTTCTCTCTCTTTGCCTCTCTCTCTGTATCTCTCATGAATCAATAAATACAATATTAAAAAAAAAAATCTTTCCTGGAAACCCTAGAATTTTTCAGATTTTTTTTTACAAAGGGCTAATGTGTTTTTAGGAGACCCTTTCAAGTGCAGATGTATTAAGTATTTTTCTTACTATTAGGATTATATTGATATTCCTTCCCCATAGTTAATTAAATTAAAAAAAAAAAAGAAAAAGGAAGGCTTAAAAAGAATCAGAGCATAATTTGTTAAAAATAAATGTGAAGTAGAAAAATTGAATTTCAAGTTTTGTGTGTTATCAGGAGCCATTTTACTGGACTGGATTACAAAGCCATACAATTCTGGTTTACCCTGAAGAAAATGACAATTTTAAACTATAGACCTTGTAGGAGGTGTCACTATGGTATCATGTTGACATACTGTAAACAGTACCTGCTGCTTAACACTGTCATTACAGATCTAATTTCAACGAGAGTCAATTCAAGTCTAACCATTAAACAAGCTACACTTCTTATCTTGGGATTTCAGACACTTGGAGAATATTTAAATATATTGCTGCCATGTTCTAGGACAATGCTGCTACATGATAAGGGAGGTATTTATTTTTTGAATAAGATAATAATGTAATGTAGCATGTGTAAAGAACTAAATAAGCTGCACAAAATGGAATGTTGCTTAAGGAAGATTAAAAGCCAATAAAACCTTTTTAATACTATTTTAATATGAGAGATAAAACATTGACTGAATCGCCTCTGAATTCAATTCCTCTCTACACATAAGAAATGTACATACAAAATGTCCTGACAGTATTTTATTTCTCAAAGCTACTGGAAACATAGCTTTTACATTTTAGCTCTGATATTTTCACTATAAATTTCAGTAAATCCACATTTTCCCATTTGACATGATTAATTATGAGCTGCTGAAATGTCTTTGCAGAAGATACAAATGCCATTTGTTTTCAATGTTGAATGATTTTTTTTGTTTTTCTTCAAATTCCTAATATTGATACGTATTGATTTGCCTATTTAAATCTTTAGTAACTTGAAAATTAAATCCATATTACATTGACTGTGGATCTTTATATCTATAATAATATTTTCTATGCCTATATTTATATTCAACATTTTGCCTACACACACAAAACAATGTTTAACATGCAGACACTATATAGCCAGTGAATTTTCAGATTCCTTGAAAAGTAGTATCATATTTTTCTACAGACCATATTGTCATAATATATGGATGTCACACCATATTGCTTTTTACTTATGGTTCCAAAATGAAAAAGATACAAATATTACAATTTTTATCAGATTGAACTAAACTTAAAGTTGAAAGACAATATGCAATGAGGCAAGCCTTGAGTTATTAAGTACTCCCGATCAACATCATCAGGTGAATTGGAAAGATATAAGAAGAGGAGTTTATCTTCTTGTCCCCCTTTTTGCTCCCTTTAAGCAAGAGTCTTAGTAGATTTAATCACAGAGAAATTTAACAAGAACATATTACACTGCTCATTTTCCCAATAGTTTGTTCAATTTCCTGTTGTGCTTTTTTTTTTCTCTTCACTTTGGAAATATATTTTAAAATTTGCATTTAATATGTGACAATCATTTTGAAGGAATTTCTTACCTACTGTTACCTGTTAGGTCAAACTATCTGAAATTGCCTATATCTCACCATGTTACAACTAAAGCAAACTAGGGTTGCTGGATTTTGCTAGAGACAAAATACTACTTTGTAGTGTTTTCCTTGGCTGACCTAAAATCCTGCCTTTTGCTTGGCTGAGCACTGTGCTGGATTGCCAAACCAAAGTGAAAACTTTGGTATAAAAAGATGTGACAGTTGTATGAAAACTATTCTTTTGTTTTTTTGATAACATCCAGTCTTGTCAAATCAGGATATTGGGTGCCATTAATAAAACAAGAGGCCAAAGCTATCATCAATGAATTCCTATTACATAATGTGTCTATCAGAAATCAATGCTGCTGACTTGCCTGTACATTTAATCACACTGGATCATGTGTGATTAAAAGATGCAGCCAATAAAATGCTCAAGTAGTAACAATACAGCAACAAAAGCACAGTGACTAAGAGGAGCTGACAGAAAGAAATGCTGTTCAAAACATAAACTAAAGCATATTAGTAAACAATTGGACATACCTATTTCTTATGGGAATACAACAGTAGCAAATAAATCAACAGAAGTATGTCACTATCAGAAAAAAAAAAGTAGTTCTTAAAACAGACTTTCAGAAAATGGAAATTGAGGGAACAGCTGAGATCTTTGTGATGCTTTGGAAATAACTGCCACAATAGCAAACCAAAAGTACGTGTTATGTCTGGACTTAAAATCAAAAGATTGATGTTAATGCATTTCTGATGCTCAGCTTGTCTGTTATTTCCCATTTTCCAATCTCCTCTCAGCTTCCAGTCCCTCTTAACAATACACTAGATACCTTACTACTGTATAAATTACTACAGGCTCTCTCTCTCTCTCTCTCTCTTTTTCTTTCAAATTTAACTAAAAGTCTTTATGAACAATTGTGAACTTTTTAAATTATGGCTACTTGTGGCTCCCATGACTCCATGATAGTAAAAGTGACCATAGGCTACAATTTAGCCACACCACAGAGCCTTAAATCCTATGAGTAATATGGTTAATCTTATTTAAATTTACCAAAATGTATAACAAGGCAAAAACAAAATTGATACTTTTAAATGCTTTAGAGCTTAGAGGGAGGACAGTAGCCAGGGATGCATCTTCTCTTGATGAACATTAAAGCCTCCCTGCCAGTGAATCCTTTAAATTTTGTACAGGAAATATTAGAAGCACAATATTTGCTAAGATTCCTTCAAATATGTGCACTAGGTTCAGAGATTATTAGCTTCACTTTTTCCTGAATAGTAATGGAGGCCCCATAAATAAAAGCATAACAGCATAATGATGTATTAATATTCTTAAATTGTGTAAACCTGAACCTTTCTTGCATGGGCCTTCAGATTTAAGAGTATCTGTTTGTAAAGAGGCTGCATTCTACTTCTTTGCAGCCATCTCATCTCATCTAAGTTGTCACTGTTGTTGATGTTATCTTGCTAAATAAAAATGAAACATTTTGGAGTGAATTTTCATCTTCTCATCAACTGAAACCCATCTCAGAGTACATTAACAACATGACTGAGCAGAAAAGCAAGTTCAAACAGTTGAAAGAATTGGTCATAGCACTTCAGATTGACAAGAGCCAGGGTCCACACCCAGATTTTCTCACTGAAGTTTTTTTACACAGATTTGCTCGAAGTTCTATATGCACCAGCATTAACAACTGTAATGAAGACTATATCCTATATAGAGGCAGGCTGTATGTTGAATTAGATCACTGGTTTGCCTGGGATTATAGTTTTCTAGGATGGGACTTTCATGGAGTCTAGGGCAAACAGGGATGGTTGGTTACCTTAAAGGACACCACTTGATATAATCAATTATAGTATAAGTTAATAAATAATGGAATTAGGTACACACACTAATGGAAATTATTGTATCTTCATCATAAGAGTCAATAATCTATAAATTCAATTTTTTGGTATATGATCATGGAGATATTCTGTATTAGAAGTTATGTGTAGTAAAATCAAAAACCATGAAAAAGTCTAAAATGCATTTATACCAATTTAATTAGTACCTATAATATTGCAATTTGGGCAGTTTCAATAGAACAAAAGAATTTTGAAAAGTACTAACCCATGGTCTACAAATCCATAATCTAGAAACAGTTTGAAATTAAAAATTAATTATTTTCAGGTATATAAAAATCCTATTATTTATTTTAGCATATCTTCACTCAACTTGCTGAAGGAAATATTATAAAACACATGGTTTGAACTTTTGTATTCTTATGAGTAATTTTCTAATTGTTCAAGTTTAATTATAATTTAATAGCATATGAAGAATAGCAACTCCTTAAAGTTACAAAAATCTTACCAATGAATTATTCTAGATGTTTGCTAAAACACAAACTATTTGATATGCTCCAAAGTATTTGTGTTAAGTTGGAAGATAGCATGCTAATAACTTACATACATTTCAATGAATATATAGCATTTCCTTTCCTTTGATTAAAAGTGTTTTTTTATTCTTTTTCTGTTTTTAGATATCTACTGTGTCTGGGTTATGATGCCTTCTGGGAGAGTTGATAGTTCATGAGGAATATTTTATATAAGAACTCATAGTCCAAGTATAACTTTGGATATAACTAACCAGAAAAATGCATTGTTAGGACAACAAAATACAAAGGTGGAGGGAGATCCCAACAACATGCAAACTTCTTCTTACTACGGTAATAGGATTTTGGAAAATCTGGGTCACCTTGTTGCTGTGGAAACAGTCTCAGGAAGACCAAAGTTGAAACCCCATAATGACCACTGCTTCTATCCCCAGATACACTGCTTAGTCATCATCTGTATTTTCACATTTCTGAAGATACATTAATGAGAATAAGACATATATCAGTTTGATTACCTTAGGAAATAATGAGCACTCAGATTAAGAATCTGCTACATATCAACACAATTGCAAAGTTTTCCAATTTTCCTTATATACCATTATTAATTTCACAAAATAATATTTTTATTTCCGTTAAACATTTTTGCCAATAATAGTTTAGATAGAAATATACCAGAATATTTATTCATTTCTATATATTTTTCTGAGAAATATAATTTGCCTACTGCTAAAAGTAATTTATAAAAAGTTATGAACTTATTTCAAGATTAGTCATCAATGGTTGAAGCTGTATGTAATATCTTAACAAAAAATCTAAGATTGTTGTCACCATCTCACCATGATTACTGATGGTACCATTTTATTCCTTCTTTCTATTATCTAGGTTAACAACCCAATTATAGCTACTATATATTATACTTATTATGTGCCAGATGCTTTTTATAAAAAGTTTTTCATTTTATAGCATTGATAGCCTACAAAACCGAATAAGGTGAAACTTTATTTTATCCTCATTTAGGAAGGGGAAAAATAAATTTAGATAAGCTAAATAACATCTCCAAGTTCAGAAAATCAGAATTTGAATCTAAGGCTTCTGAATTTCAAAATTCATGCAAAAGAGTTATAGGAAACATTCTCTAATGACAGCTTATCAACAATACGTGTGTTCTGTTGGTGTTTCTAATAGTACTAATACTGTTTTTTTTAGAAAATCTGAATTATCGGGGTGCCTGGGTGGCTCTGTGGTTGAGCATCTGCCTTTGGCTAGGTCGTGATCCCGGGGTCCAGGATCAAGTCCTGCATCAGGCTTCCCCCAGGGAGCATGCTTCTCCCTCTGCCTATGTCTCTTCCTCTCTCTGTGTCTCATGAATAAATAAATAAAATCTTAAAAAAGATAATTAGATAATTTTTACAAATGCTAAGTGTGAGCATCATGAGTCAAAGGACCTATGTAATTAAGTAAAATTAGCCCCACCTGTCCCATTTCTTTATAGAACGAATGCATTATAATGTCTCAAGCAGGTATAAAATATGTTTTTTATCCTAATATAAGTTAACTACTTAATTCGTATTTGCCTTTGAAACCATGAGACATCAACATATAAGTGCTTGAAATATATTAAAATAAATTAAATTTGTTTTATCATAATTTCTATATGCTCTGATGTTAGAAATATACATAATCTGAGAAATTTTAATATACAATATTCACTTACCAGAATTGTGATAATTTAAAATATATACTTATATTTATCAATATTCTAAATTTATAAATTTACAAATTTATTCTAAATTTACAAATAAAACAAAGTCCTGTTTTAATGAAGAAAAATGCAGCCACGTTGAGAATTTATCAATCAAGAGCTAATATTCTTTTGCTTCCAAATGGGAGGAGAAAAATAACCAAACAAACTTTGGACCCTGCTACAAATTTATGATGATAAAGAAATAAATCTAATGCCTCTGGTTTTATAACACTTTGAATTATCATAATAAGTTCTAAGACAGCTAGATTAGCTATGATAAATAGTGACATTTCTGTGACACAGGATTTTTCATAGTATACCAAGTAATCAACAGGAGGCAACAAAGGACTGGATACTCCATGGTAGACATACAATTTTAAACTCTACTATAATGTCAATCATAGTAGGAAAGTTAAGAAAACATGTTGGTAAACTTACAGATGATATTGCCTTTTAAAATGACATCTAAACATGGGCTTCTCTGAGCAGTTATAAAAAAATGGACTTTTTAAAAAAAAGATTGTATTTATTTATTTGAGAGGGAGAGACAGAGCACAAGCAGAGGGAGAGGAAGAAGCAGACTCCCCGCTGAGCAGGAAGCCCAACACGGTGCTTGATCTCAGGACCCCAGGATCATGACCTGATCAGAAGGCAGATGCTTAAGTGACTGAACCACACAAGACCTACCAAAATAGACCTTAAAAAAAAAAAAAAGTTCCTATTCACAAAGTAGAATGGGTTCGTGGAGAACACCCTAACAATGCAGACAAATCTGTTTCCAAAGTAATCATTTACGGTGGTTTAAAAGTGGTTTAAAGTGTATATGTATTGCAGGTCATTCACAGAAAGTCTAATTCAGCAGGTACAGGGAACGGCCTAGAAAACTATATTCCATGATGCTATTGTTCTGCTGCAAAACTCTTAAAAAACTTTATCTACAGCAGATACTATTCCCATCTTCATATGCTATGTCATTTGGGCATTGTGTAAATCAAGTCAATACACTGATGACAATTAAAATTTCCTTTAGAGATGTTAAAAGAAAATTTTATTTTTACCAAAAATACATTAAATCAATTATTTCATCTCCATTACAAAAATTATTTCCAAAGTTACCTTCAACATACTAATTAAAAAAAAGTAATCAAACATACCACAATATTTATGATAGAATGTTCTCCCTCTCAATATGTTCAACATTTTACTTGACATTTTGCAAACCAAGATTTAAAAATAAGACCTTATGTCATTTAAAGAGTCAAAAGAGTGAGACCATAAAAAGTATCTGTGTCTCACACTGATTATGGCAATGGTGACTCCTGATACTCTCTCAGTGTTAGAAAGCAATGGACTAGCCTGTATGCACTTGTCTGTTTATAGACGTGTTTGCATGAAGATTGTGAAAGCTTAATTTATTCCTGGTGTAATTTAAGAGTTACCTCAATGATTTTTACCTATTTGAAATGCACCAACTCTTCCAACTTTGAGCACAACCAGATGGGAAAAATGCTGAAGCAAACCTGGTTTGAATATGTAAAGCACCAGGCACATGACATGTTTGATTATAGTTATTGAAGAGTCACAAAAGGGACCAGCTTATATTTTTAAATCCAATTATTTACCATAACCCAAATGTTCATTTGCAGTGAATGTCAATCTAAAAGTTTTGTGAGATAATTTATAAGAAAGAATAATAGGTTATTTTGTTAGTTCAGTCTAGATATACAACACTTTAACCTAAAAATAAAGAATGGAACAGAAAGCTGAAGAGTTAAAACATCTATATTACAGAGTTACTGCACTCTCTCTAGAGAACAGGGAGTGAGTCTTTGTTTTCTGAGCTGACAATTGTTAAAAATCACCTCAGAAATAAAGTCACCCAGCTGCTTTATAAGAGCTCAGGAATTGGAAAGTCTATCACCTCTTGGTAATCTTCTTTCAGCTTTAGGAAAAGAAGTGCTTATTTATTCCTAATAAAACTCTAGCTGAGATTTAGGTTCATTTTCTCTGGCTCCACAAAAATCTTGAATAGCTAGTCAGTCTCCTATTTAAAATAACTCTTCAAACATTGGGATAAATTTTGTCCCCACTTATTAGTAGCTGTGGGACTTTGACAATTAATAAAAATATACATTCTTATAGCAGAAAAAATGTTAAGTATGATTTTATTGTACCTCCCAGTCCTTAAAGAAATTTTGTTTCTAGTTGATTTAGTTCATTCTCAAAACAATCTAAAGAGGATACCTTAATCAATATAGGCTAGTGTGTTGCAGGTCAAATGATAAAGACATGATAAAAGAGACAAACAAAACACAAAAAAAAATCTACCTGATTACAGCCCAGTAGTTATAAAGATAAACTGAGATAGTAAATGTGAAATACTTTTGAAAGTAATAAAGCACAGCTCAAGGGCAAAGTTGTAACATATGTAATAATATACCTATTCCCTTTGTTCTTATTCTACTGGAAAACCTTTACCCATCCCATAGGACCTACTTCCATTTTATTTCTAATTTTTCTCTCTGGATCATGTGTATTTTAAAAATACATTAAAGAAACTGAGAAAAACAAAATTATAATAATATAGTTATTATAATATAATAATTCACCAAGTATTTCATGCCAAGAACAACAGCATAATTACACCCATTTCTTCTATGTTAACCTCTGATATTTATTTCTCAATATCCTATTTCTTCTTTTTTTAAGTGAAATGAGACTATTAACCTTGTACGTGTTAGGTCCACTTAGATTTTATATTTCTATCTTTTTCCTGTAACGTAGTTTCCCTCTTTTTTTTTTTTTTTTTTAAGATTTTACTTATTTATTCATGAGAGACACAAAGAAGAGGCAGAGGCACAGGCAGAGGGAAAAGCAGGCTCCCAGGGGGAAGACTGATGTGGGATTCAGTCCCAGGACCCCGTGATCCCCGGACATTCAACCACTGAGCCACCCAGGTGCCCTCTCCTGCAAGCCTTTCTCATCCTTCTTAATAAAGTTTATTTTAATCTCCCACATTCTTCTTTTACCTTCCACTAATGACTTTTACCCATTCTCTTACTAAAGCTTTTCTCTAGTATAAGGCAATTTACATCTTCACAAGTATCATTGCAGACCCATAATAGGAACCCAGTACGTCTCTGACAAATACAGGAATGAATACATTTTAAAAATTATCTTTCAAAATTTTAACAACTCGGGATCCCTGGGTGGCGCTGCGGTTTAGTGCCTGCCTTTGGCCCAGGGCGCCATCCTGGAGATCCGGGATCGAATCCCACGTCAGGCTTCCGGTGCATGGAGCTGCCCCTCTCTCTCTGTGTGTGACTATCATAAATAAATAAAAATTTTTAAAAAATCAAAATTTTAACAACTCAATGGAACTTATGTTGAGGAATCAACATTTGAGCACACGTTTTTTTCATCTTCCAATAAAGTCCCGTCTTCCAATAAAGTTCCTTCTATTGGAAAATTGACAAATTATGTTCCATGTGCTTTATGTATCTTAACTCATTAACTCTTCCCTACAACGTTATAATTTCTTGAGGAAACCAAGACAGATAAGTATGAAGCGATCTGTTCAAGAAGATGCATGAGCTAATAAGCAGCAGAATCAAAATGTATATCTAGGCACACCAAACCCACACTTTGCTAGATTTTTGTTAACAAGAAAATTATTTTTAAAACATTATTTGAAAGTAAAAATTTACATTAATTGCCACTGAAAGTTTCTCAAAACCAGCTCAAATTTTAATTTATTAAGGTGATTCTTTGCACACACTAGTGCAAAAGACAATCCATTCCCACGCTCTCTTTCTGCTCTTTCATTTAGCAATTCCTCCTTAATATGCTTGCAGTTATTCTGAGGTCTCTATTACTAAACACAGACTAACTTAAGTCACAATCATGCTAATGTTTTGACATTTTCTACAAAAATACTTTCCTAAAAACACCTACCTGAAATTACCAATTAACTTTCTTGACTTGAAACAGGGTAAGAGAGAGATTCTTTTATTTAGCTTTGGAATCACAAAACACTTTTAGCAATTTAGACCACAAATTTTTATATGGAGAATTGAATATTTCTCAGAAGTTCTTTGAAAAGGAAATGGACATGACTATGACATTTATGAATACACAATTTTAAGAAACTATAATTTTGTATGCTACATAAACAAACACTACATGGGAACATACTGCAATTAAACTTTAGAGTGTGCATTTACCAATAGCATTTTAGATATCACAGTCTTCTCCCGGGTGGGGAGCAGAGATGACTTGTTCCCACATATACCACAGAAATCATTTGGTCTATATGAAGCTTAACCTTTTTAAAGATTAGTTGTGGATAACAGACATAAAACATTGAGACGTCGATCCATACCTGTTTTATTGGAAAGTCTAAATGACACCATCTTATCAGGAATATTACACACATTCCTCACTGAAGCAATGCAGCTATAATTAGCATAGTCCTGAGGTCGAAGATTCTTTAGTTTTAAGATCTTGGTTTCACCCTGAAAATGTAGAAAAGGTCATTAGAAAAAGTCAATCGTAACCAAAATGAATGAATGGCATTAAATTTGTATTAAATCATCTATTTATCAAAATGTGGCAGATTGTCTTATCTTTTTAAGGAAAATGCACCCCCCCCCCAAAAAAAACCCAAACCAAAAAAACATGCATTTAAAAATAATACTGTAATGTGCCGGGAGATAGAAACTAACAGACTACAATGAAAATTCATAATGTTTTCTTTGCAAACCAGCGTCCTAGGGGGAGAAATCTATTTCTGGTGGTAGTTATGCAAATTATTGTGCAAAGATCAGAACAGTGTACTTAATAATGGAGTTTATTCAACAAATGCTGCAATCTATGCAGACTTCCACATGAAATGATTTCAAAGGAATGGATTCTGAAGAAGAGCCAATAAACGAAACACTGATGGTAGAACAAAGTTATCAAAGTCAATCTAATGACAGGCAATTAAATTTATATACATAAATATTTTGTGGGAGGAGGGGCAAGATGGCAGAAGAGTAGGAGCCCCAAATCACCTGTCCCCACCAAATTACCTAGATAACCTTCAAATTATCCTGAAAATCTACGAATTCGGCCTGAGATTTAAAGAGAGAACAGCTGGAACGCTACAGTGAGAAGAGTTCGCGCTTCTATCAAGGTAGGAAGACGGAAAAAAGAAATAAAGAAACAAAAGGCCTCCAAGGGGGAGGGGCCCACGAGGAGCCGGGCTGAGGCCGGGGCGAGTGTCCCCAGGACAGGAGAGCCCCGTCCCGGAGGAGCAGGAGCTGCACCAACCTTCCCGGGAGGAAAGGGGCTCGCAGGGAGTTAGAGCAGGACCCAGGAGGGCGGGGATGCCCTCGGGCTCCCTGGGACACTAACAGGCACCTGCGCCCCGGGGAGATGCGCCGAGCTCCCTAAGGGCTGCAGCGCTCGGCGGGACCCGGAGCAGCTCGGAGGGGCTCGGGCGGCGGCTCCGCGGAGGGGGCTGCGGGCTGGGAGCTCGAATCCAACAGCGCAGGGTCCGGAGCACAGGGCGCCAGGACACAGCCCAGGGTCCGGCCTCCCCCGGGACAGGCAGAGGCCGGGAGGGCCCAGGACAGCAAGGACGCTCCTGCCCCGAGCTGAGCAGATCAGCGGCCCCGCCCCGGAGCCCCCAGGCCCTGCAGACGGAGAGCCCCGGAGCTACTGCGGGAGCTGACTCCAGGGCTCCCGAGCTGGCCCCGCCACTGCGGTTGTTTGTCCTGGGGCCTCACGGGGTGAACAACCCCCACTGAGCCCTGCACCAGGCAGGGGACAGAGCAGCTCCCCCAACTGCTAAAACCTGAAAATCAGCACAGCAGGCCCCTCCCCAGAAGACCAGCTGGAGGGAAAAGTTCCAGGGGAAGTCAAGGGACTTAAAGTATACAGAATCAGAGATACTCCCACGTGGTGTTTTTTTTTTTTTTTTTTATTATTATTACTACTGTTTGCTTCCCCCACCCCCTTTTTTCCTTTCTTTTTTTTTCTTCTTTTTTTTTCCTTTTTTTCTTCCTTTTTTCTTTTTTCTTTTTCTCTTTTCTTTCCTTCTTTCTCTCCTCTCTTTTTCTCCTTTTCCCAATACAACTTGTTGTTGGCCACTCTGCACTGAGCAAAATGACTAGAAGGAAAACCTCACCTCAAAAGAAAGAATCACAAACAGTCCTCTCTCCCACAGAGTTACAAAATCTGGATCACAATTCAGTGTCAGAAAGCCAATTCAGAAGCACTATTATACAGCTAGTGGTGGCTCTAGAAAAAAGCATACTGGACTCAAGAGACTTCATGACTGTAGAATTTAGAGCTAATCAGGCAGAAATTAAAAATCAATTGAATGAGATGCAATCCAAACTAGAAGTCCTAACGATGGGGGTTAACGAGGTGGAAGAACAAGTGAGTGACATAGAAGACAAGGTGATGGCAAAGAGGGAAACTGAGGAAAAAAGAGACAAACAATTAAAAGACCATGAAGATACATAAAGGGAAATAAACGGCAGCCTGAGGAAGAAAACCAACGTTTAATTGGGGTTCCCGAGAGCACCAAAAGGGATAGAGTACCAGAATATGTATTTGAACAAATCCTAGCTGAAACCTTTCCTAATCTGTGAAGGGAAACAGGCATTCAGATCCAGGAAATAGGGAGATTCCCTCCCCCCCCCCACCAAAATCAATAAAAACTGTTCAACACCTCGACATTTAATAGTGAAGCTTGCAAATTCCAAAGATAAAGAGAAGATCCTTAAAGCAGCAAGAGACAAGAAATCCCTGACTTTTATGGGGAGGAGTATTAGGGTAACAGCAGACCTCTCCACAGAGACCTGGCAGGCCAGAAAGGGCTGGCAGGATATATTCAGGGTCCTAAATGAGAAGAACATGCAACCAAGAATACTTTATCCAGCAAGGCTTTCATTCAAAATGGAAGGAGAGATAAAGAGCTTCCAAGACAGGCAGGAACTGAAAGAATATGTAACCTCCAAACCAGCTCTGCAAGAAATTTTAAGGGGGACTCTTAAAATTCCCCTTTAAGAAGAAGTTGAGTGGAACAATCCACAAAAACAGGGACTGAATAGATATCATGGTGACACTAAACTCATATCTTTCAATAATAACTCTGAACGTGAACGGGCTTAATGACCCCATCAAAAGGCGCAGGGTTTCAGACTGGATAAAAAAGCAGGACCCATCTATTTGCTGTCTACAAGAGACTCATTTTAGACAGAAGGACACCTACAGCCTGAAAATAAAAGGTTGGAGAACCATTTACTATTCGAATGGTCCTCAAAAGAAAGCAGGGGTAGCCATCCTTATATCAGATAAACTAAAATTTACCCCAAAGAGTGTAGTGAGAGATGAAGAGGGACACTATATCATACTTAAAAGATCTATCCAACAAGAGGACTTAACAATCCTCAATATATATGCCCCGAATGTGGGAGTTGCCACATATGTAAACCAATTAATAACCAAAGTGAAGAAATACTTAGATAATAATACACTTATACTTGGTGACTTCAATCTAGCTCTTTCTATACTAGATAGGTCTTCTAAGCACAACATCTCCAAAGAAACGAGAGCTTTAAATGTTACACTGGACCAGATGGATTTCACAGATATCTACAGAACTTTACAACCAAACTCAACTGAATACACATTCTTCTCAAGTGCACATGGAACTTTCTCCAGAATAGACCACATACTGGGTCACAAATCAGGTCTGAACCGATACCAAAAGATTGGGATCGTCCCCTGCATATTCTCAGACCATAATGCCTTGAAATTAGAACTAAATCACAACAAGAAGTTTGGAAGGACCTCAAGCACATGGAGGTTAAGGACCATCCTGCTAAAAGATGAAAGGGTCAACCAGGAAATTAAGGAAGAATTAAAATATTCATGGAAACTAATGAGAATACAGATACAACCATTCAAAATCTTTGGGATGCAGCAAAAACAGTCCTGAGGGGGAAATACATCGCAATACAAGCAGCCATTCAAAAACTGGAAAGAACTCAAATACAAGAGCTAACCTTACACATAAAGGAGCTAGAGAAAAAACAGCAAATAGATCCTACACCCAGCAAAAGAAGAGAGTTAATAAAGATTCGAGCAGAACTCAACGAAATCGAGACAAGAAAATCTGTGGAACAGATCAACAGAACCAGGAGTTGGTTCTTGAAAGAATTAATAAGATAGATAAACCATTAGCCAGCCTTATTAAAAAGAAGAGAGAGAAGACTAAAATTAATAAAACCATGAATGAGAAAGGAGAGATCACTACCAACACCAAGGAAATACAAACGATTTTAAAAACATATTATGAACAGCTCTACGCCAATAAATTAGGCAATCTAGAAGAAATGGACGCATTCCCGGAAAGCCACAAACTACCAAAACTGGAACAGGAAGAAATAGAAAACCTGAACAGGCCAATAACCAGGGAGGAAATTGAAGCAGTCATCAAAAACCTCCCAAGACACAAGAGTCCAGGGCCAGATGGCTTCCCAGGGGAATTCTATCAAACGTTTAAAGAAGAAACCATACCTATTCTACTAAAGCTGTTTGGAAAGATAGAAAGAGATGGAGTACTTCCAAATTCGTTCTATGAGGCCAGCATCACCTTAATTCCGAAACCGGACAAAGACCCCACCAAAAAGGAGAATTACAGACCAATATCCCTGATGAACATGGATGCAAAAATTCTCAACAAGATACTAGCCAATAGGATCCAACAACACATTAAGAAAATTATTCACCATGACCAAGTAGGATTTATCCCCGGGACACAAGGCTGGTTCAACACTCGTAAAACCATCAATGTGATTCATCATATCAGCAAGAGAAAAACCAAGAACCATATGATACTCTCATTAGATGCAGAGAAAGCATTTGACAAAATACAGCATCCATTCCTGATCAAAACTCTTCAGAGTGTTGGGATAGAGGGAACATTCCTCGACATCTTAAAAGCCATCTACGAAAAGCCCACAGCAAATATCATTCTCAATGGGGAAGCACTGGGAGCCTTTTCCCTAAGATCAGGAACAAGACAGGGATGTCCACTCTCACCATTGCTATTCAACATGGTACTGGAAGTCCTTGCCTCAGCAATCAGACAACAAAAAGACATTAAAGGCATTCAAATTGGCAAAGAAGAAGTCAAACTCTCCCTCTTCGCCGATGACATGATACTCTACATAGAAAACCCAAAAGTCTCCACCCCAAGATTGCTAGAACTCATACAGCATTTGGTAGCGTGGCAGGATAAAAAATCAATGCCCAGAAATCAGTGGCATTTCTATACACTAACAATGAGACTGAAGAAAGAGAAATTAAGGAGTCAATCCCATTTATAATTGCACCCAAAAGCATAAGATACCTAGGAATAAACCTAACCAAAGAGGTAAAGGATCTATACCCTAAAAACTATAGAACATTCTGAAAGAAATTGAGTAAGACACAAAGAGATGGAAAAATATTCCATGCTCATGGATTGGCAGAATTAATATTGTGAAAATGTCAATGTTACTCAGGGCAATTTACACGTTTAATGCAATCCCTATCAAAATACCATGGACCGGGATCCCTGGGTGGCGCAGCGGTTTGGCGCCTGCCTTTGGCCCAGGGCGCGATCCTGGAGACCCGGGATCAAATCCCACGTCGGGCTCCCGGTGCATGGAGCCTGCTTCTCCCTCTGCCTGTGTCTCTGCCTCTCTCTCTCTCTCTGTGACTATCATAAATATATAAAAATTAAAAAAAAAATACCATG
This sequence comes from Vulpes lagopus, assembly GCF_018345385.1. NCBI lineage: Eukaryota > Metazoa > Chordata > Mammalia > Carnivora > Canidae > Vulpes > Vulpes lagopus. Next base: position 49,524,940 of record NC_054829.1, on the reverse strand, counting down.
GACCTTCTTCAGAGAGTTGGAAAAAATTATTTTAAGATTTGTGTGGAATCAGAAAAGACCCCAAATAGCCAGGGGAATTTTAAAAAAGAAAACCATAGCTGGGGGCATCACAATGCCAGATTTCAGGTTGTACTAAAAAGCTGTGGTCATCAAGACAGTGTGGTACTGGCACAAAAACAGACACATAGATCAATGGAACAGAATAGAGAACCCAGAAGTGGACCCTGAAATTTGTGGTCAAATAATATTTGATAAAGGAGGAAAGAGTATCCATTGGAAGAGAGACAGTCTCTTCAATAAATGGTGCTGGGAAAATTGGACATCCACATGCAGAAGAATGAAACTGGACCACTCTCTTGCACCATACACAAACATCAAGTCAAAATGATGAAAGATCTAAATGCGAGACAAGATTCAATCAAAATCCTAGAGGAGAACACAGGCAACACCCTTTTTGAACTCGGCCACAGTAACTTCTTGCAAGATACATCCACGAAGGCAAAAGAAACAAAAGCAAAAATGAACTACTGTGACTTCATCAAGATAAGAAGCTTTTGCACAGCAAAGGATACAGTCAACAAAACTAAAAGACAACCTACAGAATGGGAGAAGATATTTGCAAATGACGTATCAGACAAAGGGCTAGTTTCCAAGATCTATAAAGAACTTCTTAAACTCAACACCAAAGAAACAAACAATCCAATCATGAAATGGGCAAAAGACATGAAGAGAAATCTCACAGAGGAAGACATGGACATGGCCAACATGCACATGAGAAAATGCTCTGCATCACTTGCCATCAGGGAAATACAAATCAAAACCACAATGAGATACCACCTCACACCAGTGAGAATGGGGAAAATTAACAAGGCAGGAAACCACAAATGTTGGAGAGGATGAGGAGAAAAGGGAACCCTCTTACACTGTTGGTGGGAATGTGAACTGGTGCAGCCACTCTGGAAAACTGTGTGGAGGTTCCTCAAAGAGTTAAAAATAGACCTGCCCTACGACCCAGCAATTGCACTGCTGGGGATTCACCCCAAAGATACAGATGCAGTGAAACGCCGGGACACCTGCACCCCGATGTTTATAGCAGCAATGTCCACAATAGCCAAACTGTGGAAGGAGCCTCAGGGTCCATCGAAAGATGAATGGATAAAGAAGATTTTTTTTTTTAAAGTGTTTCTGTTCTTTACTAAATAAACATCTTTTTTTTTTAAATAAACATTTCTTTCATAGAAACTAGTCCAAACTTATCATATCACTGTCCAAATATGAGAACAGGCACCAGGGGCAGAAGGTTATGCGTGATCCCCATCGGTGGAAGCATGAATGAATTCTGCTCGGTGGTGCCCCAAGGGTTCAGGAGACAGTCTCCTCTGTCCCACAGGCATGGAGACCTGCTAACAGGCGGGCTGCGAACAGTCAGGATTGTTTTTTTTTTTTTTTTTTAATTTTTATTTATGATAGTCACACAGAGAGAGACAGAGAGAGGCAGAGACACAGGCGGAGGGAGAAGCAGGCTCCATGCAGGGAGCCCGACGTGGGACTCGATCCCGGGTCTCCAGAATCGCGCCCTGGGCCAAAGGCAGGCGCCAAACCGCTGCGCCACCCAGGGATCCAGGTTTATGTATACAATGGAATATTACTCAGCCATTAGAAATGACAAATACCCACCATTTGCTTCAATGTGGATGGAACTGGAGGGTATTATGCTGAGTGAAGTAAGTGAATCGGAGAAGGACAAACATTATATGTTCTCATTCATTTGGGGAATATAAATAATAGTGAAAGGGAATATAAAGGAAGGGAGAAGAAATGTGTGAGTTATATCAGAAAGGGAGACAGAACTTAAAGACTCCTAACTCTGGGAAACGAACTAGGGGTGGTGGAAGGGGAGGAGGGTAGGGGTGGGGGTGAATGGGTGACGGGCACTGGGGGGGGCACTTGACAGGATGAGCACTGGGTGTTATTCTGTATGTTGGTAAATTGAACACCAATAAAAAATAAATTTATTAAAAATAAATAAATATTTTGTGGATACATATCAATGACAGATGACAGATATACAACTGCCTTAAAGAAGCATTCATGAATGTTTCTAAATCATTATTGTTCTTGCTGTTTTATTTTTCAGAACTTAAAGGTCTAGATCTTCCAGGTAAATCTGCAAAATGTAGATAGACTCAAATCAGGCAGGTAGCCAGTAATATCTTACAAACTCTAGATGAGCCAGGAAAGACCACATAAAACACTGAAATTGTTTAAACAGTAATAGAACAAACAATCACAATCAAAGAAAAAAAAAAACTACTGACCAATTTAAAATAGATCTTTAGAGATTTCATCACTTTCTAAGGTCATTAATGCATCTTTTCAAAAAAGTTCTTTTCATAAGTAACTTAATTATGAAAATTGTAAACAGTATCCCAGTGAAATCATATTGGTATAGCAATTTGCAAAATGTTATTTTTTTTCCAGATAACTTCTATATGTACTATGTGTAACGTTACTCAAATCCTAAAAATTGCAATTCTTCATACACTCTTTAGAAGGATCAGTATATAGTAACAAAGGCTTTGCCTGATCATTTGCTAAAAAGCTTGCTCACACATAGGCCTGCACATTTCATTTTCCAAATGTGTCAAGTGAATCTCTCCTTCAGTATGCAAGGGCACTGTGGCCATAATTCCATTTATTCTCTGTCAAAATCTGGTCTTAAGTCAGTTACTTTCCCCAGTGGGCTAAGAAACTATCTTTTAATTTTTGTTTAGGAAAGACATTATATTATTTCTATATAAACAAATGCAGATACAGTCCACACAAATATACATAGTCACTGTGTGTGTTTCTAGAAGTTTTACTTATTTATTTAAAGATTTTTTATTTTTTATTTTTTTAAAGACTTTATTTATTTATTCATGAGAGACAGAGAGAGAGAGAGAGAGAGGCAGAGACACAGGCAGAGGGAGAAGTGGGCTACATGCAAGGAGCCCGATGTGGGACTCAATCCTGGGTCTCCAGAATCACACCCTGGGCTGCAGGCGGCGCTAAACCGCTGTGCCATTGGGGCTGCCCTATTTAAAGATTTTTTAAATTTTATTTATTCATGAGAGACACAGAGAGGCAGAGACATAGGCAGAGGGAGAAACAGGCTTCCCGTAGGGAGTCTGATGCAGGACTTGATCCTTGGACCCTGGAATCATGCCCTGGCCAAAGGCCGACTTTCAACTACAGTGCCACCCAGGAACTCCCTTAGAACTTAAATTTAAAATACGTTCTTGGTGTATTACAGAGTTCTCATTTATATTAACTAAATACAATGGCTAAAAAAGTGTGTGTTTAGTTAGAAAGCATAGTTGAAAGAAAATGTTATACTAAGAACCAGTTGATTCAGATAATTTTTGAATGAGATGATTGCTATATCTTACTCCTTCTACCTCTGTGACTGTCACCGCTTAGATTTCTTCACTTTTCTTTCTCTTCTCAACATTTAACTGTGGGTATTCACCGGAACTCTTGTTTGTTCCACAGCTAATTCTGAGTGGTAAATTTCCCTAGGTGATCTTCTACTTGCTACTATAAGCCCTATCTTCCTGCCCCACCTCAGGTCTCTGTCTCTATTCTAGAATTCTCCCTTAAGTTTCAGATACATAGACTAAATTTTCACCTCAATATGTACATTTTGATGTCTCACAGACACCCAAAACATATCCTAAAATGAACTTCAGATCTATTCCTCTAAATTTACTCTTCCTTCTTTAATAATGAGACTTTCTTTATTAAAGTCTAAATATTAGACTTTCAATTACTTCTTATTCATATATTCAGTATCTCCCTCTCAGATTCGTTTGGCTTTGAAACATGTTCATTCTTGACCATTCTTTTTGTTTTTAAATGTAATGCTCTAGACCCTACATTCTGCTAATAAATTCTTGATTATGCTTATTATAATTTAAGAACACAAACAAGCGGGGTGCCTGGGTGTCTCAGTCGGTTAGTTAAGCATCTGACTCTTGGTTTCAGCTCAGGTCATGATCTCAGGGTCACAATCTCAGGGTCTTGAGATCCAGATCCAGATGGGGCTCCACTGGGCATGGAGCCTGTTTAAGATTTTCTCTCTCTCTCCCTCTTTTCTTCCCTCTCCATCCTTCTCTAAAATAAATACAATCTTCAAACACACACACACACACACACACACACACAAACACACAGAAGCATAATGATCTGCAACCAGAAATTATTTTTTTTTATTTTTTATTTTTTTTCAGAAATTCTTTTAATATACAAATATGATCATGCCATTTCTCTGCTTAAAACACATGGATGACTTAACTATAGTTCTTAAAATGAACACAACAGCTATTAACGAGACAGTCAGCCGTATATTATCTGCATTCTCCTTTCCTCACCAGTCTCCTCTCATTCTCTTAGTGCCTTACATCAGCTTCCTTCTACCACAGAACCTTTGCACATGCTTGGCTCTTCATCTCTCTAGCCTTATCAATTTCATCTCATTCTTAGATCCCAATACTCCTCACTTCTACAGGTAACTTTGCCTCACTTTCTAGAAGAGGGGAAATTCTTTTCATGAGATGTGCTTTTACCTGTTCATAATACATTCTCATTTTTCCATTTATTTCAGTAATGGATTTATTCTCTGCCAGACTCATCCTCTTGCCAGTAAGTACCTGGGGGGCAGAATGTCTGTCCTGCTCTCAGTGTTATGTGCCAAGCATCTAGCACAGGACTTAGCATAGGAGAGACGGTTTGTAAATGAATACTTTTTTAATTAAAAGTGCTATAACTACCTATATTTTGCCATTCAAGACTTTGCTTTGCACATATTTATTTCTCCAGGATTTATTATCTGCTTCGTGCCCAATACGAATTCAATAGATGTTAATATATATATAGTCAATATTCTAAAAGCAATCATACAGTGATAATGATTCTCAAATATATACAGAGGAGAAACAGTGTCATTTAGATGTATATTTAGTGATAAAGTCTCTTTATTCACATAGAGTTAATTAATTCTGCCAGACTTGTTTCTGTTTCCACTGATAAATTATTTTAATCCATGTTTTAAAAATAATATTTCAACACTACACTGTAATTGTACCTACCAATGTCATTACTGATGTTCCTTTGTTACAATTGAATACATCTTTCTTTTGTATGCTTCTATACTTCCATGTTTATTTCTAACACTTTAGATTGCCTTTGCTACTCTGACAGCCCCATGTGTAGGTAATTATTTCATAATTTAGTCACTTCTTGGTTGTTTTCCATTTCATTTTTTATCCATTGTATGTATTTTAGTCTTCAATCTTCTACTAATACACTCCCAGTGGAATTTGATCCATTATTATAGTTTTTATTAGCATCGATGTATAGGTTCCTGATAAATCTCTAAACAAACAACAGAAAAAATACACTTGAAAAAATCATCAATAATATTATAATTAATAAAATCTAACTTCTCCAACTTTTTCCTGTACTTTTAATTGCAATGTTTGTTAGCAATTATGATCTTGCACTTGTATTTTCCTTCACTCTGGATCTCTTAAGATAATCTCTCCTGGTTTTTTAATTCTTTTTGAACATTCCTTTTTACATATTTATTTATGTCATGTATTGAATTCTATTTTTCCTGCATTACCCTTCCCCCCTTCAAAAAGAAATCACTTCATACTTTGCCAATGAACAAGTTAGGCTTGCCTCTTCTATTTCAAGATTGTATTTTTTTTTCTCTTGGATGCCCCTGGCCTCTTTGTACATGTCCTCTCCTCTATCACACCTCTGACTTCTAGCCTCAGCTCATGTTCTTGATAACCTATTGATAAGAGATTTTCATCAGTTAGGCATACAAAGTCCTATTAAACTCAGTGAATTCACTAGTATACTCCATTATACTGGCTGCACTACCTATTTTCTGTTCTGATGTTATTTTTAATACCAGCTGCCATCATTCTCCCATAATCCAGACTCAGAAGTCCTGTCACCATTTTTTTTTTTTTTAGGTTTCTCATTACCCCACATTTGATGACATCGAGAGCTTAGATTATTCTTTAATTTTCTTTTCATGAAATGACCTTTCCTTTCCGATCCTATGCATAAAATTTGCTTTAGACCCTTATGTATCATTGATTTAACAAACAGTGCTTGAGTATTCATTTTGGATAAGGTAATATATTGTCTGCTCTGGAGAACTGCAGCTCTCTTTCATTCTAATCATTCCATAGCTGCCACCAGACATGCCTTCATCATACCATGTCCATGCTAGAAAACTCTAACCAGCTCTTGTCTGAAGTACCATTTCAAAAATGCTAGTTTGTCATTTGAGACCCTATGTAGTCTAAGCAAAATTAGTTTTTCCTTATTCCTTAAATTCCTTATTCCCATCAAATTAGTTTCATCACTATTTGAGCTATCTTTTTATAATATCCAACTCTGTCATCTTTTAAGAAAACACTCCTGGGGCACCTGGGTGGGTCAGTTGGTGATGTGTCTCACTCTTGATTATGGCTCAAGTCCTGATCTCTGGGTCCTGAGATCAAGCCCTGCATTGGGCTGCTTGAGATGATTCTCTTTCTCCCTCTTCCTAAGCCTCTCCCCATTAAAATAAATAATCTTTTAGAGAGAGAGAGAGAGAGAGAGAGAGAGAGAAAACACCTCCTTCCCCCTAATATGTATCTTTTTCATTCCTGTCTTAACTGAAGTGTGGTTCAAAAAAAAATTTTGTACATATTCTATAGTCTTTTCTGACTTTCTCAATTAGAAGTAAATTTTCATTTTCTTTGGAACTTTTATTATATTTGTATGCTAAGACATCAATTTTTAAATCACTATTTAGTGTTTGTTTATGAGTTACCATTTAATTATTACCTTATGTTCTTTAACTGAATCTTAAGGCCCCTGAGATAGAGTCACCCTGTTTCTCAAACAATACATAGTAAGAAACTTTTCATATCCATTGCTTAATAAATATTTGTTGTTTGACAGAATGCATTTAAAGTTTAGTCTTTTCCAACCATCATATCCTTCAAGAAGAAATGTCATAATATATAATCATAATGACTTCTAAAATAAAAGGCAAGGGGATCCCTGGGTGGTGCAGCGGTTTGGCGCCTGCCTTTGGCCCAGGGCACGATCCTGGAGACCCGGGATCGAGTCCCACGTCGGGCTCCTGGTGCATGGAGCCTGCTTCTCCCTCTGCCTGCGTCTCTGCGCCTCTCTCTCTGCGTGTGACTATCATAAATAAATAAAAATTTAAAAAAATAAAATAAAATAAAATAAAAAGCAAAAATATAAAATCTATAAAAATTAGACTTCATTCTTTTTCTCTAAGCACTTGGTCCTTTGGTTAGGTTGCTTTATTTCTTGTATAACCCTCATTACTTTCTCACTTCTCTACCCCCTTTTTAAAAATATTTTATTTATTTTTTCATGAGAGACACAAAAAGAGAAGCAGAGACATAGGCAGAAGAAGAAGCAGGGATGTGGGACTCAATCCCAGGACCCTGGGATCATGACCTGAGCCAAAGGCAGATGCTCAACCACTGAACTACCCAGGTGCCCCAGTACTGGATGTACTCTTGAAATGTTTTGTATACCTATGGTTCTGTAGTTAGGTATGTGCCTGGTGTTTACATTATCTGAAAGTAACGATACAAATAGGAAGTAATATTTTTAAGGCTTAAAAAGAGAATTCATGTTACCCCTTGAGATGATTTCCACAAGTATGGCCCAATAAATATAATGGTTTGCACATAGCATATTTTAGTTAATTCTTATGCAGAACAAGAACAGCTAAATGGGCACATGAGAAAAAAAAAGACAAAAGAGAAAGAATAACTTTTACTGTGAACTCTAGATCCATGATATCTGAAGGGTTCAGATATCATAGGATTGGAGAATTACTCTGGGTGAGCTAAGTTACTTAATTTATATCTAGTAGTCAGAAAACAGAGTACCAAGATATGTAAACCTAGGCAGCATGTTAGAGTGAAAAGAGCTAATACTGACAAAGCCTATTGAAGGAATACAGAAAATAACATGCAGAGTTATGGGAGAATTTGAACCTACCTACTTAATTAATTCACTATATTCAGGAAATGATGAAGGCATTGAGGATGACCCTGTTCCCCTCAAGAAACAGCTCCAAAAAGCCATAATATTTAAAAAATATATAGCATAATGCATAACAAAACATAAAATATCAATATATGTGTGCATATATATGCTATCAAATAGCATGTATATATATATTTGAATGTATACATTTATAATTATTTAGACTTGACTACTTTTAACTGGTTTAATCACATAACATTAATTTTATTCTTTTGCTCATATACATTTAATATTCTGTAATGATAGAAGGTTTTTTGCATGTGAATTTCCATGATTTGTAAAAAGGAATTTTCAGTTGATTATTGTCTAATTATATAATTAGTCTAATTAGCCTAATTATAACTAATTATGTAATTGATGTAAATATGTTCAGTCTTATAATTAGATGGTGTAATTACAATACACAAGATGATGTCATGAATATCTTTATGAAAGTTCTAGAAAAATAGCAAAAATGTGTGTAGTTTGTAATATTTAAGTAAATATTTCTTTAATATTGACCAAATTATTTGCAACACCTATATTTAAGCTTTTAAATCTACTTTTTATAAATAAAATAAAAAAGAGAAGGCATTTTATGCATTAGTCTGTGGCCCTTACCAATGTTGACATTGTATAGTGAAATACTACCCACAGCCTCAAGCACGAGTTCTAATTTCCTTATAAAAGAACTTAGAACTTTTCAAATATTTATTTTCAGCTATCAGTAAAAAATTAAAACCTTTTAGTTCACAATAATTTTTCTATCTCTAGCAGCTAATTTATTACGAACTTATAAACTGACACTGTATGTTAGCTTACATCTTCAATATTGAGTGGAAGTATAAATGCATAGTTATTCCTCTTAAACTTATACATTATATTCTTTTTTAAAAGATTTTACTTATTTGAGAGAGAGAGAGAGAGAACAGGGGTGGGGGGTAGAGGAAAAAGCAGACTTCCTGCTAGGCAAGCAGCCAGATCTGGAACTCCATCCCAGGAACCTGGGATCACATCCTGAGCAGAAGGCAGACACTTAACTGATTGAGGTGCCCAGGTGCCCTGTATTACATTAGATTCTTATAAATTCTCTCAGACTTAGGAACTCAGGCCAATTTCACCTCAGAAACATGAGCTATATAAAAAAGTATAAATAAGATTTTCTCACTCAACAGAATGATCAAATAAATATTTGATTCAAATGGATGTAATTAACTTAATATGAATGGGAAAATTCTATTTAATAAAATCAAGACATTATTATTGGAGAGCAAAACATAGTATCCTTAAAAAATTAACTTTCTAATGTTAAAAATTAACTTTCTAATGTTAAAAAATAAGCACACTATGATCTGTAATGCGAATCATTCTATAACATAGTCCCAGTATACTGCCCCAGCTTTACAGTCCACTGTTTACCATCTATACCAATTGTTGTTCCAGCCAACCAGAGACACACAGCCTATCTTAAGAGATACTGTCTTCCTTCTGCACTATTTTATGTACTATTGTTTTCCACCTTGAGTGGTCTCTCAGTGGCATTACTCTGTGCCTCTATGTTGACAATGATTTTTACTTTGTATCATAATAATTATTCACTTTAAGTCCTCCCCATACAGATCAACAAAGTTAGCAGAGGAGGAGCCATGCCTAGTAACTTCTATATCTCTAGCAGAGAGTTTTCCATATCTTACACATAGTGGATCTAAGTTATTTTAACCTGATCTTATTTACATTTTGAAGCCACAGGCCACAGGATCTATGGAAATAATTTAAAATATTACTAAAGTACTACAATACAAATGGTGCTAATATGGAAAGTTTTTTCCAACATAAAGTACACATGGTAGTTGATAGGAAACAACCAACCAAGAAATCAATAACAGCTAGGAATTTTATAATTTACATAAATACATATAAAAACTGGCAGAATAAGCAAAAGAAAATTAAATACTATTCCTATCTCATTACAAACACCAAATTCTTTATTTGGCAACTATTTCAAGGATACAACACAAAATTAATTTTAAATCTAGAGCAAATTTGATATGTAGACTAAGCAATTAATGCCTTTAATTCAGTAACATAATTCTGGATAGTTACTTAGAACATGTGACTTTATCTTCCAATGTAGAGAAAAACAACTACATATGGTAACACTGTAAATTAGAACCTACATAGAAATTACATTTTATCATTGTGAAAATAAAGATCACAAGCTAAGTTCATTTTGCTGCTTTCTACTGCCAACCATAATTCACAGTCCCTCCAAATTTCCAAGGTGGCAAGAAGCTAAAAAGAGGATGTTGTTTGCCATCAAGAAGATTCATGGGGAGGGGGGGGAAGGCCCTGCATCATGTTCATCTGTATTATAAAAATTCTAGCCCTGAAATTATCAATCTATTAATTCTAAATTTGTCATTCAACAGAACTTTTAGAGAAACTCTGTCCATTCTTTAGCTGTCTATATTTGAAGTTATGTAGTAATATTATCATAAGTACTAACTGCATCCCTTCTGGAGAAAATGTGTACTTAAACAGAACTCCAAAATGGCAGCGCAGAGGGCCAAATACAGATCTCTGGCAACAACAGGCACTGTATTGGTTTCTAAGATGTGGGCATGCACAGCAAGCTTCATCAATTCTTATTTTCATATTACAAGATTTACACATATATGTTACCAGATTAGTCTCAGTAAACATTTGAATTTGTGTTTCCTGCACAAAAGTAAACCGATTATGCCCATTAAAAAAGAAACCCTGGGTCTTCCAGGTGGCTATCTACACCTGGCTGCCTGGCCCATGAGATGTAATTTCTTTATAAGAAACTCTTCAGAATTTCTCAAGTAAATGGCCAGCTTCCTATACACTTAGGATAAATATACATATGCACAAAGAGACTCAAAAATTGTATCTCACAAGTTGATGACTAAATAAAATTAACTTAAAAATTTTAAATATGCTCTCAGATTGTTCATAAAGCAATATTACACATGATAAAGCACTAAAATAAAAACGAAGAGGATCAAGTTTTTCTTTGCTTTATTATAATACATTGCCAATATCCATCATCCTCGGTTCAAAGCAATCTCCTTGAACTCATCTACAGATTCAAAACAACTTTATTCAAAATCTTATTAGACTTTTGGTAGGAATTGACAAAATGATCCTAAAATTTAAGTGGAAATATAAGGCTAAGACATCAAAATCAGTTTTGAAAAAAATGGACATAGTTGGGAGATTTATTCTTTCTGATTTCAAGATTTATTATAAAGCCACAATAATTAAGACACTGTGGTCTTGGCATAAAGGCAGACATATAAATCAATGGAACAAAATAAATAGTTCAGAAATAGACCCTAATATACAGGGTCAATTGATTTTCAATTTAAATGTCAAAGAAATTCAGTGATGAATGATCTTTTTAATAAATGGTGGTAAAACACATGTATATCTATCTGCATAAAATGAACTTCAAGCATTCCCTCACACTGTAAAGAAAAATTAACTAAAGATGGAAAGAAAAGTTGGTAAATATAAGTGAATAATGACTGTTACAAAGAACAAAATAATATGTTGTTGATTTTAAAATATAATTAAAATACTAGACAAAAATAACATAAAATACAAAAAGAGTAAATATTCTTTTTTTAAAATATTTTACTTATTTATTCATGAGAGAGACACAGAGAGAGAGAGAGGCAGAGACACAGGCAGAGGGAGAGGCAGGCTGCATGAGGGAGCCTGACGTGGGACTTGATCCCAGGACTCCAGGATCATGCTCTGGGCCAAAGGCAGGCATTAAACCACTGCGCAACCCAGGGATCCCCAAAAGAGTAAATATTCTTAAAATATTCTAAGTTTCTATCATCATTAAGTAAGGGATGAAGTAATAATCAAAGATGCAAGGTGTAATTCTTAAGGGAACCAATAAAAGATACTAAGACAATTTAAAACCCTTAGAGGAATAAATGGAATAATTAAAAATATTTGATAAATCCAAAAGAAGACAAGAAAAGAGACAAATAAAATAAAATAGGTGGGTCATGTAGACAAAAAAGAATTAAATATACTAAAAACTAAGGTTTGTCCCATTAGATTAAAACAACGAAACCTATAAACTGATTGCAAGTGACATATTATAAAGATGTAAATTTGAAACTAAAACTCTCTCTGTCTCAAATAAATAAATAAACATTTTAAAGAAAAATAAAAAAGGAGAGAAGGCACTTGGGTGGCTGAGACTTGGGCTCTCAGGTCATGATCCCAGGGTCCTGGGATTGAGCCCCTTTTTGGGCTCTCTTCTGAATGGGGAGTCTGCTTCTCTATCTCCTGCTCTTCCTCCCCACTTGTGCATTCTCTCTCTCTTTCTCTCTCTCTCTCTCTCTCTCTCTCCTCTATTAAATAAATAAAAATCTTTTAAAAAAAAGAAGTGAATATTTGCCATTTTCCCTCGACCCTCCAAATAAACCAAATACTAACCAAAAGAGAGGCAAACCAAGAAACAGACCCTTAACCATAGAGAACAAACTGATGATTACCAGAGGGGAGGTGGGTGGAGGATGAGTTAACTAGGCAATGGGGATTAAAGAGCGCACTTGTGATGAGTACCAGGTATTTTATGGAAGTGCTGAATCACTTTATTGTACACCTGAAACAAATATTACACTGTATGTTAACTGGGATTTAAATAAAAACTGTAAAAAAATTGTGCGGTTAAATAAATGACAGACAAAACAGGCTTAAAGCAAGAAGCAATTTTAGAAGTAAAAATGGACGTTCTTAATGATAATCTACTAGGAAGACATAATATCCAGAAGATAATATATTTAGATAATTATCAGGAAGTTATAATAATTATATATCTGTAAGTACTAATAATATACCTCAGAATATATAAAGCAAGAATTGATAAAAATAAAGACAAGACAAATCTACAGCCATATTAGTAGACACTAACTTCTTTAAATAGTTTTTAAAAAAGCAGACACAAAAATCAGAAAATACAAAGGAAATCTGAACAACACAATTAACAAATGTAGCCTATTTGAAACAAAACAAATGTGAAGTGCATATTCTTATGGTGCACATTGATCACTTATGAAAATAGATCACAGGCTTACCATAATGAAAGTCTCAACGAATTTCTGGAGGTTAAAATTGTTCAGAGTATGCTTTCTGACATAGTGAAATTAGACTAGAAATCAATTAAAAGCTGTAACTAGAAAATCATTACAGTTTGGAAACTATGTACAGCAACATGCATCCACTTAGAACACCATCCTCTTTCCCATTTCACTAAGCCTTCTTTAGGGGATAAAGAAGGATGGAATTATAGAGTGACTCAGGAGTTACTAATAACTTGGACTTTAACAATTTTTGTGTAACATATTTTTTATACTATTTTTTTGTACCATAGCCAGAAATCCAGATGTCTCCATGGAAGTACTGGCTCAATTTTAACACATTTTTATTGAGAATCTTCCATGTGTCAGGCACTGTTTGAGCTCTAGAGAAGACACAGTCTCTATAATTAGTGAGTTTATGCCCAAACACACAAATGAGATAATCTGATGGATTCAGTGCTATGGGAAAAATAAAATAAAACTGAGTTTTGGAAAAGTGTAACTGTGGAAGGGAAGGGATATTACTTGAGAGATCTGTCAGGGAAGTGTTTCTGAGGTGGTAAGTCTTCAGTGTTAAGAAGTCCCTGCCATATTACCTAAGTAAATATGAGGGAGAATTAATAACATGAAGATCCTAGGCATAGACAAGGTTGGCTTCTAGGGATCATGTGACCAGAAGAGTGAGTGAAGTATAGATTAAATAAGTGAGAGTGAAGCAGAACAAAGTCAAACATGATCTAGGTCAAAATACATTATTTGGATTGATTCTAAGTATTTGAAAGCCACCCGAAGAATTAAAGCAAAAAAAAAAAAGATTATATTTACATTTTTGTTTGTTTATTTTTTGAGAGAGAGAGAGCACCTGTGTGTGCCTGCATGAGGTTTTGGGTGGGGGGTGGCAAACAGACAGGGAGAGAGGAGTGAGAAAGAATCCCAAGCAGGCTCCATGCCCAGTGCAGAGCCCAGTGCGGGACTCCATCTAATGACCCTGAGATCATGACCTGAGCAGAAATCAGGAGTCAGAAGCTTAAACAACTGAGACACCAAGGTGTCCCAGATTTACATTTTTAAATAATCAATCACCTGTTTGGGGTTATAAAGCATGGCAGCCAGTTATTCCAATATTCCAAAATTCCATGGAGAGATAATGAAAGTTGTATGATATAGTTGGACTTGTGTATATCAGGCATATGTGCAGTATATCACCTGTGATATGAGGTACAACCACTGATAATATTTAATCTATGAAAAAGCTTCTCTATGGCTGTAAGAACTAAATTTTCCATGTGCTGCTACTTGAAATTTCGTATCAGTTTGGCCTACAGAACACATTTGATATTAACAAATCGAGTACATACATAGCATAGAATTATTGAAGCATTCCTTGCTGCAACATGAATTTTTAGGACAGATACAAATACATAATAGCTATTTCAGAAGGAGAGATAAGCAACACTGTGAAGTAACCAAAAGCAGGAAAGACATCTTCAAAAAGGAGCTAAATTGCATGTTATTGGCCATTATCAACTACAGCAGGTGAATCCAGAAGACAGAATTTGCAAGAAAAGTCTGTTTCTTAAATATTTTTTAAGAGAACTGATTCAGATGGTCTAAGCTGCAGAGTCAGGAGGACATCCACCAGAGAAAGCCTGCATTATATAGCACAGTAAAAGCTGATATTCATATACAAGGAAGTATCAGTAAGGAAATGTTCAAATTAAAAAGGTGTTGTTACCTCATAAAAGAAGAGGTGAAGAAAAAGAAGGAAAAGAAAACAAAGTTACTTTTATAAGGCAGAATCAATAGCTATTAGTTTGAAAGTTCTCATAAGATGTTTTTTTTGAACAGTTAACATAAAAATGAAATAGATTCAAAAGAATAAATGAAAAGTTTCACAGTGCTGGCTTAATAAACAAATTCCTAATAATCTTCTTTTGTATATTTTTTATTGGAGTTCTATATGCCAACATATAGTATAATACCCAGTGCTCATCCCGTCAAGTGCCTCCCTCAGTGCCTGTCACCCAGTCACCCCATCCCCCTGCCCACCTCCCCTTCCTCTACCACCTTGTCCATTTCCCAGAGTTAGGAGTCTCTCATGTTCTGTCTCCCTCACTGATATTTCCCATTTTCTCTCCTTTCCCCTTTATTCCCTTTCACTATTTTTTATATTCCCCAAATGAATGAGACCATATAATGTTTGTCCTTCTCCGATTGACTCACTTCACTCAGCATAATACCCTCCAGTTCCATCCACGTCGAAGCAAATGGTGGGTATTTGTCATTTCTAATGGCTGAGTAATATTCCATTGTATACATAAACCACATCTTCTTTATCCATTCATCTTTCGATGGACACCAAGGCTCCTTCCACAGTTTGTGTACTGTGGACATTGCTGCTATAAACATTGGGGTGCAGGTGTTCCAGCGTTTCACTGCAACTGTATCTTTGGGGTAAATCCCCAACAGTGCAATTGCTGGATCGTAGGGCAGGTCTATTTTTAACTCTTTGAGGAACCTCCACACAGTTTTCCAGAGTGGCTGTACCAGTTCATATTCCAACTAACAGTGCAAGAGGGTTCCCCTTTCTCCACATCCTCTCCAACGTTTGTTGTTTCCCATCTTGTTAATTTTCACCATTTTCACTGGCATGAGGTGGTATCTCATTGTGGTTTTGATTTGTCTTTCCCTGATGGCAAGTGATGCGGAGCATTTTCTCATATGCGTGTTGGCCATGTCTATGTCTTCTTTGATGAAATTTTTGTTCATGTCTTTTGCCCATTCCGTGATTGCATTGTTTGTTTCTTTCCTGTTGAGATTAGTAAGTTCTTTATAGAACTTGGATACTAGCCCTTTATCTGATATGTCATTTGCAAATATCTTCTCCCATTCTGTAGGTTGTCTTTTAGTTTGTTGACTGTTTCTTTTGCTGTGCAGAAGCTTTTTATCTTGATTAAGTCCCAATAATTCATTTTTGCTTTTTTTTCCCTTGCCTTCATAGATGTATCTTGCAAGAAGTTGCTGTGGCCAAGTTCAAAAGGGTGTTGCCTGTCTTCTCCTCTAGGATTTTGATGCATTCTTGTCTCACATTTAGATCTTTCATCCAGTTTGAGTTTATTTTTGTGTCTGGTATAAGAGAATGGTCTAGTTTCATTCTTCAGCATGTAGATGTCCAATTTTCCCAGCACCATTTATTGAAGAGACTGTCCTTTTCCCCATGGATAATCTTTCCTGCTTTGTCAAATATTACTTGACCATAGAGTTGAGGGCCCACTTCTGGATTCTCTATTCTGTTCCATTGATTTATGTGTCTGGTTTTGTGCCAGTACCACACTGTCTTGATGATCACAGCTTTGGAGTACAATTTGAAATCTGGCATTGTGATGCCCCAGCTCTGGTTTTCTTTTTCAATATTCCCCTGGCTATTTGGGGTCTTTTATGATTCCACACAAATCTTAAGATGATTTGTTCCATCTCTCTGAAGAAAGTCCATGGTATTTTGATAGGGATTGCATTAAATGTGTAAATTGGGGAAGCTCCGGTGGCGCAGCGGTTTAGCACCGCCTGCAGCCCAGGGCGTGATCCTGGAGACCCTGGATCGAGTCCCACGTTGGGCTCTCTGCATGGAGCCTGCTTCTCCCTCTGCCTGTGTCTCTGCCTTTCTCTTTCTGTGTGTCTTATGAATAAATAAAATCTTAAAAAAAGAAACTTAAAAATAAATTTAAAAAATGTGTAAATTGCCCTGGGTAGCATTGACATTTTCACAATATTAATTCTTCCAATCCATGAGAATGGAATATTTTTCCATTTCTTTGTGTCTTCCTCAATTTCTTTCGGAAGTTTTCTGTAGTTTTTAGGGTATATATCCTTTAATTCTTTGGTAAGGTTTATTCCTAGGTATCTTATGCTTTTGGGTGCCATTGTAAATGGGATTGACTCCTTAACTTCTCTTTCTTCAGTCTCATTGTTAGTGTATAGAAATGCCATTGATTTCTGGACATTGATTTTGTATCCTGCCACACTGCTGAATTGCTGTATAAGTTCTAGCAGTCTTGGGGTGGATTCTTTGGCTTATGTATATATAGTATCATGTCATCTGCAAAGAGGGAGAGTTTGACTTCTTCTTTGCAAGTTTGAATGCCTTTTTTTCTCTTTTTTTTGCCTGATTGCTGAGGCTATCAGCAATTTGCTATCAGCAACTTCTGTACTATGTTGGATAGCAGTGGTGAGAGTGGACATTAGGGGAAAGGCTCCCAGTGTTTCCCCATTGCGAATGATATTCCTGTGGGCTTTTCATTGATGGCTTTTAAGATGCTGAGGAATGTTCCCTCTATCCCTACAGTCTGCAGATGTTTGATAAGGAATGGATGCTGTATCTTGTCAAATGCTTTCTCTCCATCTATTGACACTATCCTATGGTTCTTGTTTTTTCTTTTGTTGATATGATCTATCACGTTGATGGCTTTACAAGTGTTGAACCAGCCTTGCATGCCGGGGATGAATCCCACTTGGTCATGGTGAATAATCTTCTTAATGTAATGTTAGATCCCTTTAGCTAGTATCTTGTTGAGAATTTTTGCATCAGTGTTCATCAAGGATATTGGTCTACAATTCTCCTTTTTGGTGGGGTCTTTGTCTGGTTTTGGAATTAAGGTGATGCTGGTCTCATAGAATGAATTTAGAAGTATTCCATCCCTTTCTATCTTTCCAAACAGCTTTAGTAGAATAGGTATGGTTTCTTCTTTAAATGTTTGATAGAATTCTCCTGGGAAGCCATCTAGCCCTGGACTTTTCTGTCTTGGGAGGTTTTTGATGGCTGCTTCCATTTCCTCCCTGGTTACTGGCCTGTTCAGGTTTTCTATTTGTTCCTGTTCCAGTTTTGGTAATTTGTGGTTTTCCAGAAATGCATCCATTTCTAGATAGCCTAATTTATTGGTGTATAGATGCTCATAATATGTTTTTAAAATCATTTGTATTTCCTTGGTATTGGTGGTGTTCTCTACTTTTTCATTCATGATTTTATTAATTAGAGTCTTTTCTCTTTTGTTTTGAATAAGGCTGGCTAATGGCTTATCTATCTTATTAATTCTTTCAAAGAACCAACCCCTGGTTTTGTTGATCTGTTCCACAGTTCTTCTGGTCTCTATTTCATTGAGTTCTGCCCAAATCTTTATTATCTCTCTTCTTCTGCTTGGTGTAGGTTTTACTTGCTGTTCTTTCTCCAGCTCCTTTAGGTGCAAGTTAGCTTCTGTATTTGACTTTTTTCCCAATTTTTTGATGGATGCTTGTATTGCAAAGTATTTCCTTCTTAGTACTGCTTTTGCTGTATCCCAAAGATTCTGAATGGTTCTATCTTCATTTTCATTAGTTTCCAAGAGTCTTTTTAATTCTTCTCTAATTTCCTGGTTGACCCTTTCATCTTTAGCAGGATCCTCCTTAACCTCCATGTGTTTGAGTATCTTCCAAATTTCTTCTTGTGATTGAGTTCAAGTTTCAAAACATTATGGTCTGAAAATATGCATGGGGGAAATCTCAATCTTTTGGTATTGGTTGAGACCTGAATGTGGTCTATTCTGGAGAAAGATCCATGTGCACTTGAGAAGAATGTGTATTCAGTTGAGTTTGGTTGTAAAGTTCTGTAGATATCTGTGAAATCCATCTGGTCCAGTGTATCATTTAAAGCTCTTGTTTCTTTGGAGATGTTGTGCTTAGAAAATCTGTCATTTGCAGAAAGCACAGTGTTGAAGTCTCCCAGTATTAGTGCATTACTATCTAAGTATGTCTTTACTTTGGTTATTAATTGATT
This sequence comes from Vulpes lagopus, assembly GCF_018345385.1. Classification (NCBI taxonomy): domain Eukaryota; kingdom Metazoa; phylum Chordata; class Mammalia; order Carnivora; family Canidae; genus Vulpes; species Vulpes lagopus. The sequence goes on along the minus strand of NC_054829.1, from coordinate 49,505,890 downwards.
GATATACTTGGCAGCTCCCACATTAGGGGCATAAATATTCATGATTGTTAGGTCCTCTTGTTGGGTATATCCTTTAAGTATGATATAGCATCCCTCTTCATCTCTTACTACGTCTTTGGGATAAACTTTAATTAATCTGATATAAGGATGGCTACCCCTGCTTTCTTTTGAGGACCATTTGAATGGTAAATGGTTCTCCAACCTTTTATTTTCAGGTTTCTGGTGTCCTAAGGTCTAAAATGAGTCTCTTGTCGACAGCAAATAGATGGGTCTTGCTCTTTTATCTAGTCTGAAACTCTGCATCTTTTGATGGGATCATTAAGCCCATTCACGTTCAGAGTAACTATTGAAAGATAATAATTTAGTGTCATCATAATACCTCTTCAGTCCCTGTTTTTGTGGATTATTACTTTGGGCTTCCTCTTTTTTTACAGAGTTCCCCTTATTATTTCTTGCCGAGCTGGTTTGGTGGTCACATATTCTTTCAGTTTCTGCCTATCTTGGAAGTTCTTTATCTCTCCTTCTATTCTAAATGAGATCCTTGCTGGATAAAGTATTCTTGGCTGCAGGTTCTTCTCATTTAGGACCCTGAATATATCCTGCCAGCCCTTTCTGGCCTGCCAGGGCTCTGGGGAGAGGTCTGCTGTTAATCTAATATTCCTCCCCATATAAGTTAGGCATCTCTTGTCTCTTGCTGCTTTAAGGATCTTCTCTTTATCTTTGGAATTTGCAAGTTTCACTATAAATGTTGAGGTTTTGAACATTTTTTTTTTTTTAGGGGAGGGAACCTCTCTATCTCTTGGATATGAATGCCTGTTTCCCTCCCCAAATTATGGAAGTTCTCAGGTATGATTTGTTCAAATATGCTTTCTGGCCCTCTGGCCCTCTTGGCACCCTCTGGAACCCCAATTATTAGCAGATTTTTCCTTTCTGAGGCTGTCATTTATTTCCCTTAACCTTTCCTCATGGTCTTTTAATTGTTTTTCTCTTTTTTTTCCTCAGCTTCATTCCTTGCCATCAACTTGTCTTCTATGTCACTCACTCTTCTATTTCATTAACCCTCACCGTTAGGACCTCCAGTTTGGATTGCATCTCATTTAATTGATTTTTAATTTCGGCCTGATTAGATCTAAATTCTGCAGGCATAAAGTCTCTTGAATACTTTATGCTTTTTTCCAGAGCCACGAGTAGCTTTATAATTGTGCTTCTGAATTGGCTTTCAGATGTCGAATTGTAATCCAAATTCTGTAATTCTATGGCAGAGAGTACTGTTTCTGATTCTTTCTTTTGTGGTGAGTTCTTCTTTCTAGTCATTTTTCTCAGTGCAGAGTGGCTGTATGAGTGGGCAGTGTCAAGAATATAAACCACGATCTAGGTAAATTTCACCCTAGATGATTGTGCCAAGGTCAGAGACCAGAAGTTGAAAACAAAGATCAGAACGAAATAAAACAAAAGGACCACTAAAGTGAAAAACAAATTTTAAAACAAAGTAGTAAAAAATAAAAGACTAAGGATCCTAAAGAAGAAGAGAAAAAGATAAAAGAAAAAAAGGGGGAGGGGTGACTGGAAGATGGTAGAGATGAAGAAGTTGTAGTGGAGGGAGAATGTAGTCTAACTGAGGGGTCCTAGAGGCTGATCATCTTGTTTCTCAGTATATTAAGTTCTGTATATTAGAAGATACATAGTCCCAAATTTATATAAAGCCAAAATACTTGTAGAGGGCCCCAACGTCGACCACCAAACCATAAATGAGATAAAAGAGGGGCACAGAATGGGAATTTGGGATCTCACAGAATGAACCAGCACAGTATACCAGTTGGTTCTGGGTGCATGCTGGTCATGTTTTAGAAGGTATTAACTTCCATCATTGTAGAACAAAATGAGGCAGAGGAAACAAAAAACACAAAACAAAACAAAAAAAAACATATCTTGTATATCTCTCAAAATTAAATTGAGTACGTTGAAGAATCTAGAAGTGGAAAATACATCTAGGACCTGTATTATAGAAATATGAAAGTCAAAAAGGAAGAATCTTAAAAATTAACAGGTGCTAAAACATTGTAGTTAAGGTGGGAAAAGAGAAAAAAATGGAAATTTATAGTCTGATATAAAAACGAGTTGTACAGAAGAAAAAAAAAAAAGGAGGGGTACCCTCTGGTTCTGTATACTATAAATCCCTCAACTTCCCCTCGAGCTTTCCAGCGCTGCTCTGTCAAGAACTTGCTCTCCCCCTGTCCTTCCAGCTGGTCTTCTGGGGGAGGGGCCTGCTGTGCTCTCAGGTATGTGCACCTGGGGGAGCTGCCCCGCCCCCTGCCAGGTGCACGGCTCAGTGGGAGCTGTTTATCATGTGAGGCCCCTGTTCCCTGAGGCCCCGCCCCTCCCAGGCACAGAGTGACACCAGGAGGAACAACGCCACTGGCGGCGGCCAGGTCTCCAGCCCTGGAGTCAGCTCCCGCAGTAACTACCGCAGCTCTCAGTCCGCACAGATCTAGATGCTCCCAGGACAGTGGGGGTCCTGATCTGCACAGTCGAAGCGCCGGGCGGCAGGAGCGTCCCCACTGTCTTGTGCCCTCCCCACCTCCTCCTGTCCCGGGGGGAGTGCAGGCTCCTGGGCTGTGTCCCCCGGCGCCCTGGGCTCTGGGGCCTTCACCGCTGGAATGGAGGTCCCCGGGCATGGCTCCCGAAGGCAGCAGGGCGCAGCCCCCTCCGCCCGGAGCCCCCACCTGACCCACAGGCTTCTCCCCGAGGCCCCGCTGGGCGGCTCCAGCCCTTTATTGAGCTCCGCCCGTGGTGTGAGGTACACTCTCCTCTGGGGTCACCTCCTCTGTTAGTGACCCCGGGAACCTGGAGGCTCCACTGTCCCTCCTGGGACCCTGCCCGAGTTCCCTGCTGAGCGCCCTTCAATCCGGGAAGAATCTGGCGCGGATTTTTAAAGTTCCCGCTTCTTCGGGGCTGGGCTTTCCTGTCCCCGAGGTTCTCACCATCCCCCTTAGCCCGGTTTCTCGCAGGTCCCCCCACCCACTTGAGTCTTTTTTATTTGTTTCCGTCTTCCTACCTTGTTAGAAGCACAAACCCTTCTCTCTGTAGCATTCTAGCTGTTCTCTCATTAAATCTCAGGTCCAATTCGTAGGTTTTCAGGATGATTTGAAAGTAATCTAGGTAAGTTGGTGGGGCCGAGTCACTTGGGGACCCTATTCTTCCACCATCTTGCCCCTCCCCACCTAATCTTTTTGAAAGTATAATTCCCTCCCCCCAAAATTTGGACAGGGCACATGCCTAAGAGATCAGACCTACCTACAGGTAATAAATGGCTATACAGTGTTACCTCAGTATCTGTAAAACTACCACGTTTCACAAGATTCTAAAGGAAAAATTGTTTTCTAAGTTTTAACAACATACACATTTTAGGCAACCTACAGAATAAGAAAAGAATTGCAAATGACACATCTGATAAAGGGTTAGTACCCAGATACATAAAGAACTTATAAAACTCAACACCCCAAAACCAAGTAATCCAATTGAACATAAACAGATATTTCTCCAAAGAAGACAAACAGATGGCCAACGGACATGTGAAAAGATACTCATTATCATATGTCATCAGGGAAATGCAAATCAAAACCATATCTCTCATCCATCAGAATGGCTAAATTCAAAAACAGAAGAAACAACAGGTGTTGGAGATTATGCACTGTTGGTGAAAATTTAAACTGGTGCATCTATGGTAGAAAACAGTATGGAGGTTCCTCAGAAAATCAAAAATAGAACTAATTTATGACCCAGCAATCACACTACTGGGTATTTCCCCAAATATAAGAACACTAATTCAAATGGATATGTATGCCCTTTGTTTATAGCAGCATTATTTACAAGAGCCAAGATACAGAAGCAGCTCAATTGTCCATCAACTGACGAGTGGATGAAGAAGACAATGGAATATTATTTAGTTATAAAAAGCATGAAATCTTCCCATTTGCAAGGACATGGGTGGAGCTACAGAGTATGCTAGGTGAAATACGTCAGTCAGAATAAAACAAATACTATATGATTTCATTCATATGTGGAACTTAAGAAATTAAACAAGCAATAGGTTAAAAAAAAAAACAAAAAAAACAAAAAAACCCCAGAAAAACCAAGAAACAGACTCTTAATTACAGAGAACAAACAGATGGTTACCAAAGGGAGGTAATTGGGGAAGTGGGTTAAAAAGTGATGGGCATTAAGAAGTGTACTTGTGATAAGCACCAGGTGATCTATGGAAGTATCAAATTACTATATTGTACACCTGAAACTAATATTACATCGTACTTTAACTAACTGAAATTAAAATAAGAACTTTTTAAAAAACAATATACATATTCTAAAAAAAAACACTGACAATAGAAAAACAAATGGTAGGTGATAATTTATCTGATTTCAAAACCTTATATGCACCCAAGCAACTAAATACTGGTAACAAATATTTTGTTAATTTTCTAAGAAAATAAATGATATTAATAAAAACTGAAGGATGTATTATAATAGTACATAGTATGTATGGGGAAAACCTGATCCTCTTTGTTGACAGAAGGCTATTGATACTGTAATGTCCTGAGTCAGGAGAGGGTCAGATTGAAACAGGCTGTGTCATGGTAGTCTCAGTAGTAACACATGTGCAACAATGATTTTCAGATATTTATATCTTGGCAAGTCCCAGCTATTCTATAACTTCAAATAGCAATATAATAATATATATGATGTGTTCAGATGTTTTTATATAATCATGCATTCTTTTACAGTTAATATCTAAACATTGGCAATTATATTAATCATAGAGGTCTGGACTCAGACATTACAAGTAAATGGCTTATTATATAAGGAAATATATTTAATGGTGAAAAATTAGATGCTGAGAAATTTACAAATTCAGGATGACCTTTTATTATTACAGAGTTGAGAAGCGAAACATATTTATCCTTAATATTTCAAAGTAGAATATTCATAATATATAAAATTTAGTTGTATATTATCCTAGTTACAATCACATAGAATCTCAAAGTTACAGATAATGTGGTCAAATCCTTGTTTATCTTATTGCCTATATCTTTTTAAAATTATTTTTCATGGTCACAGATATTTTGAGTATTTTCCATAGACATTTTTATTAAAAATATTTTACTTTGTCAATTAGGTTTGTATTCCTTTCTAGTCACCAGAAAAGCTTTATAATATAACGGCATTCAAATATTCTTACAAATTTCAGTGTCTTCCTCAAGAATTACTGATTCTCTACTCGATAACATATTATAAAAGAATATTTCATATCACGTTCACTCCCTGTAAAATTAACTCAATTTTTTAATTAAATAAGTTAATGACTCATTAGGTATTTTAGTTTTTACATGATTAGGATCTATTTTTAAACTAAGTTAAAACCCAAAATGAACAAAAGAAATGGAAGAGACTTTTCCCTAAAATCAAAATTAAATGAATTTCAAGTAGATTTCTTCATTCTTTTAAAATATATTTGCCACTGCAAATAAGAAAATGAAAATCACTCCCTTTAAGAAATATTTCCCACAAAAAACAAAGCAGTCAGCAAATGTAAAATTATGTACTTTAGTGAAAACCTAGTGAACCTATTTATAAAGAAATACAAATTAGGATACATTAACTTAATTTTTTTTTCAAATGTTAACATTTTAAATTTAATTACCGTATAAAAAATTAACAAATTGCCTTTTATTGTTTGAATTATCTTTCAGTCAAAGGTCAGTTTGGAAAGACTCTTCAAGTAGACGTAACATTGCATGCTCTCTGAATTAGGAATATATTTTAGCAGAATGGGGTGTAAATACCTTAATTCCTACCTGGGTAAAGAAGGGTTCGTAAATCTCAACTCCTTTATCAGATCCTTGGAGTAATACCTCCTGGCCACGTCTCCAGCTATACCGAACAGGTGGATTGGAATTGGCAACACACCGGAGGAACACTGTTCTTTCATAGTAAAATTGTTCTTTAGCTTCACCTATACTTTGATGAACAGTTACTACTGGGTCATCCAAATCTAAAAAAAATAAATAAATAAATAAAAACAACCAAATGACACTGTTATGAGTTACACAGCTTTTATAGGTATTAAACATATAAAATCTGACCAAAGGTGCATTTTCATAAGGGATTTTATTGCTTATCATTAGACTCACTTTTTTTAAATTTAGTTTATTGAACTCATTTAGAGAAAGTTCCAATGATAGGCAGAGAATACAATAGCTACTTTCTAAGAGCTATGCCTGCTGAGATAGTGCAAATGACTGCATATTTCCAACAGAGCTCCATGAGAGAGATCGGAATCCAAGACCTTTAAATTCAAGAGATTAGCCAAAACAATGAAACACAGTGACAGGGAAATAAATACCAAACAGCTCAACAGACTCTTTCCCTGAATACACTTCTTTTCCAAACATTTATAACTAATATATTCAAAGCAATCAAGAATTATGTTTAAAAATTATTATTCTTATATTAAGAAAATATGATCTTACACTGGGTTAAGTTTTTCCTTCATCTCAGATTTTATTTCCCAGATTATATTTGCTAATTTGAAATGTGATAAAAGGTTGTGTTAAAAGCATTAATGTTCCTACTACAGGTGATGGGGACTAAATTTTTGCCATCTTACATGTATTCTAAAGAAGGGATATATACCACAATATTTAGTAAACTTTTCTGGGGGGAAAAAAGACAAACAATACAATCTTGGGCTTTGTATGAACTTGGGTTCATAGAGTCTTTCTCTCTACTACCTTATCCTACTATTGTTGTGTGAAAACAAAGACAGTTAAGTAAACGAGTGGATGATGAATGTTGCGGAGTCCCAGTAAAACTATTTACAAATGCAAATGCCTCAGCCAGATTTGGCTCATGGGCCATAGTCTGCCAAAGATTGCCAACTCTTGATTTACCACATTCCAGTTTCTTTCATTAAAAGAAGAAGAGATTAAAAAATGAACTTGCCTTAAAACAATTGCGTTGTATATTTGTAAGTTGCTAAGAGAATAGATCTTAAAAGTTGTCATCTCAGGAAGAAAGCAAAACAAAACATCTGTACCTATGCATGGTGATAGATGTTAACTGAACTTATGTGGTCATCATTTTGCAATATGGACAAATATACAATCATATATACATGAAACTAATATTATATGTTAATTATACTTCAACAAAAAAATGGGGAAAATAAATCAATAACAACAATAACAAGCTCTTGGTTCCATGTGCAACTATTAACCTAGTATGTACTTACTAAATATGAGGCAAACATTTGCTGTATTTAAATATTAATTTCATCCAGCTTTGTCCCTTTTGGCTTTCTAACTGAAAGATTACTTAGTGCTCTTGGTAATTCAAAGATTACTTTGTGCTCTTAGATTTCCTCATCAATAAATGAGAATAATAATGGTACCATACTATTAGGGCTGTTAGAGAATTAAATGAGCTAGTCCTTAAAGCCTTAAGCACATAGTAAATGCTCGATAAAAGTTAGCTATTATTATTACTCATCATTATTGGAGTTTCATTTAGACTTCCATTTATTTTACATTGTTTCCTTACCTTTATCCACCAATTCATAATGCACTCAACTCTCATTTTAAATAGATAAAAGTGTTATTTTGTCATTTGTTCAGGCTAGTGATTTTTTACATGACAATACTTTCATGTGAACACTGAAGAGAAGCTACAATATTATATAAATATAAGAATAGTGGTGTGTGAGCACATGCTACCCTGAATATTTGAAAGGCACTGTTCTTTAGAAAAGATTCTTCATGATGCATTAAAATAATAAAAGCCAACAAAAGTAGTGAAGTAATAGCTGCCCTAAGGAATCAAAGAACAGAATCCCAAATTTTCCCAGTTTTAAAAAAGTTTTTTCCAAATGTGAATTGCTTGACAGCCCTACTTAAATTTCTAGTTTTGCAACATTCTGAGTTTTTTCCCCCCAACATTAGAATCTTTTCACAGCGACCTCAAAGGCCTCTAATTATAGTACTATAAATTTACGGACCAACTGCTGCTTTTTTGGTAAAGTTTAAGGAAATTTCAGTTTCAATTCATTCTATTAGCTGTGCAGGGATGTATGTTATGTGGTTTTAATAATCAGTGAACTTAGGGATACCAGCATCATTATCATGAAACGTTTAAAGGCCTTTTAAATATACAAAACATTCACTTATTTATTTGGTGATTAGTCCTTCACATACAAATCAAATCCTAAAGAAGATTGATTTGGTGAATTCAGTCTTAGAGACTTGAAAAAAAAAAAAGGTATTGTGAGTTGATTGTAAACTTTTTTTTTTCTTACTCAAAACATAGTTTCTTTTAGTCATAGTCTCATTTTCAGAAGACATGAGCTGTATTATGTTGTAAAAACAAAATTCTGAAGCCAGCAAGTTTAGGAAGAAAACAGAATTGGATGGTAATCAATGTAACAATGATGATTCTCCTTGGATTCCAAATAGCTATTATTGTACTTTACAATATCCATTTATTGACATATACCCAGTTATTTCTTTGTTAGGTGGTGGTGTCAATGGGCTCAGTCAGGAATAGACCAAACGCGAACAAACATTTAAACATGCTCTTCTCTGATCTCTGTAAGTTTTGGGTCACTGGCCTTCTGAGAATCTAATCCTGTGACAATGGCTTACTGAATATTGTATTGGCAGAACTATGTGTTGGATTCACCCATGTTTAGGAATTTCTATTTCACAAAACTCCTAAATGATATTTTTTAGACTAAAAAACAGACATGACAAAAACAAGATATCTTCTAGAAAAGTCAAATAATGGCAAGCCTAAAAATACATTTTCTGTGTGTGTGTGGGTTTATACACACATATACATTTATATGTAGTTTTATATACATACATATACATCACTTAAAACAGTATATACATTTAATATAAACTCTACACAGTATTACTGAATATGTGTATTTGTTTAGGTCAGGTTTCGTGGAAAAGAGTTTCTAAGATAGAGGTACCCGTGTATTGGGAAGTACCTTCTTGATCAACACTCAGAGTGAACGACTTAGGATTGTCAAGGAGGAGAGCTGAGCTACAGCACAGTTGCAACAAAAATCTCTGTACCTCTAGAGAAGTGATGGAGCTGTAATATCTCCTCAGAGCTGTCCTGCCCTAAGGCAAGGCAACTAAGACTTAGGCCCCATCTCCTCTCCATCAACCAGCCCTTGACTGTGTGCTATTCCCACCTAGGGTGCATGACCTCAGGAGGGATAGCTCTGTTTGGTTTAGGGCAATTTCTAAAGAAGGATTTAGCTGATAGCCTTCAGCTGCTTAAACTCTCAGCAGCTGGAGGAATGAGTCCTTCAGTACTGAGGAAGGGGTCTGGCTGGTACACCATAGCATCTGATTAGATACATTTTCTAGATATGATAATTCACTCTATCTGGGAAAAGCTATTTCAAGATGCTGGTTAGTCCCGGGAAAACTGTCAAAAGCAACTGTGGTGAGATGATATTCCTCATCTCTTTCTACTATTACCATTCTAAAGTACTCCCATCCTGGTCTAGTAAATTCTTTGGCATAAGTAGGTTACTTAATGAGGTCACCAGATCTTTGTCACTGAGGATTTTGAGCCTCAGGTCACTACGTTCTTCTCAAGTCATTACTGATGCACTTATCTGTTTACCACCAAAATTTCTCAAGAGAATACCAAGAAATCATTCGGTGGGTTATCTGGGTATCAACATATTATATACTCTCTCACTGTGTAACAACAGTCCTACCTCCAGCTGGTCATATGGACCAGTTAACTCCCTCCAGAAAGGTGATTCCTCTTATCTGTTTTTCCTAACACAGAAAGCCTAAAGTAAATGAGTAGCAGCAATGGCTTGAAGATTGATGGGGCTCTTGCTGTGTCACTTAATAGAAGCTTTAGAACTAGGACTTCTAAACTGGTGGAGCTCAGAGTTTCAGGAAGAGAAACAGAGATTCCCCAAGTGCATCATTGAATGTGATAGTAGTAAGTGGGTCACTCTTTGATTTTAAACCTATGTATTCCATATTTTTTAAAAAAGCACATTATATAACAATAGTCATTGATTTAGAATGCACACTTTATCTTGGAGAATAGGACCCCTTGCTTACCAGCCATTATCTCTCTGAGACTCAGTTGCCTCCTCCAAAGGCCATTCTATCAATCTAGTAAATTGGAATTTTTAGGTGATAGAGAATATATGACCAGAGAATCCCATGACAACGTTTTCAACGCTCTATCTTCACTTATGCAAGATGTGCTTTTCATCCCATGAGTAGTTAGATGGGATCCTGTGTTAAGAATAAAACATTCTAAAGGCCCTTGGGTAGGGCTGTTGCTGACATCAGCATAAACATCCATACCCAGAATATATGTCAAATCCAGTCCAAATGATGTAGTCACATCAAGGGTAAAAGAGGTCTAACTAATATAACCAACTTGCTACCAAGGGATAGGTTTGAATTTTGAAGGATAGCACTTTTCCTGTGTCAAGTGTTGGTCTCTGTTGCTTCCTGGTTAGATATTCAATAATGGCAGTAGATAGATCAACTTTCATGGACGAGGATTCATGGTTCAAGCTTATGCATAACCTCCATCCCTACCATTATGGCAATTCTGTTCATGAGCCTGTTGTGCTATTTATGAGAAGCCAGTGACAGAAGTTGGTTGTTATCAACTGTTTGTGCTATTCTGTTTCATCCTTTTGTGCTTCTGTGGTGGATCCTTTTTGGTCTTCAATAATATGCACTCCCATAGATTCATCAGCATACCTGAACACACCTCTTTCCATTCAAAGCAGGTTACGAGGGACACTACCTAAACCAAAGTTCTGCCCATTGGAAAGATGTTCCTTTGTTCTCTCAGGAACAACCCAGAGAGGGGCAGTACTGAAGCAGCAATCCAGTTTTTGGCTTGCATACATATACTGAGTGGCCCATCATAAAAAAGTCTAGCGTTTTTTCTTCACCATCAACTTCTAAGTAACCCACTCTGTGGGCAGATAAGACCTGAGAAAAAGGAACTGGCAAAACATTGATAGATACCATGAGGATCTGGGCACCTTCTTGTACAACTTACTTGGGTCCTTGGATCCTGGCCATACCTTATCCTGAATTTCCCAATGCCATATTCTATCATCTGACCTATTTTATGGCTGGATGTTGGTAGATGTGACAAAGCTCAATGTGTGATTGGTGGTTCAGACCACATGGTCATTTGATATTCCATATTCAGATACTTCATCTCTACCAATGCCCAGTAGTACACTAGGAGCTATTTTATGAAAGGGGCATTATTCTTGACTTTAGAAAGCATGGTCTTACCAATAATCCTATAAATTTAGTTTATAATTCTATCAGTATTGCTGTAAACCATACATTTTTTCCAGCACTGATAGGTTATATGACTCAAGCCCCAGGGTCACTTACATCACAGCATAGGCAAACTAGAGAACCCTTTCCTACTCTGAAACATAGTTGAAGTTGATAGTTGAAGCCTTCTGAATTACCTGATAAATGGATTGAAATGGTATTTCCAAGTGTGGAGTGTGCTGTGGAACCCAAAAAGACTTAGCAGGAACTGTGTTTCCTTTGAAGGTAGGAATTGTGAGATGCAATAACTGGTGCTTTACTTTGGAGAGGATAACCTGGCAAGGCACATACAACAGAACCTGTAAAATTTTACTAATACTGTGGGCCCCTGAATCTTCATAGGCTTATTACAATTCTCTGGATTATGCAATGTCTTATCAAGATATTCAATGTACTTGCCAATTCTTGTTTATCTGGACTGATAAACATGATCTCTTTGGTATAGTGGACCAATAACATGTTCAACAGAATGTTATGAAACAGAGTGAGAGTTAATTTAGCTTTAGGGCAAATATATGCTACTGTCCATCTCAAGTGAATGCAAATTATTTGTAATCTTCTTTCCTAACAGAAATGAAAAGAAACACATTAACAGTTATTAACGGACACACAGTATGTACCTAGGCCATGTTATCCTACTCTAGCAAAAACAGACGATCTGGTAAAAGCTGCAACGAGGGCACTACTTGGATGAGTTTGTCATAGTCCATTGTCTTCCTCTAGGTTCCCTCTGGTTTCATCAGGAGACAACATTGTCAATAAATGAAATATGATATGGACTACCACCAGCACATCTTTTAAGGTTTTAAGGGTGGCATTAATCTCTATTTCTCTTGGGATATAATATTATGTTCAATAAATCTCAGCTCAAAGTGTGGAAGTGTCAGAGGCTTCAATCTGGCCTTCTCACTAGGATAGCTCTACCTCGAAATATCAAGAAATCAATATGGAGGTTCTGACAACTAGCAAATATGTCCATTCCAATTACACAACTGGAGACAAGATAAATGACAACAGGGTGGATCTATGGATCGGTAGACCCAATGTGAGCCTGTCATAGGCCACAATTCCATTTATTACCTGGCACCTATATGTCCAACTCTAATAATATAAGGGCTTGAAAATTCTGTAGAATATCAGGTATTAAGGTCAACTTAGATGCTGTGTATCATAGTCCTCAAAATGTTTCACAAGTTTGCTTTTCCTAGAAAATGGTTATTCAAATAAGGGGATATAGATGCTTTAAACAAAGAATTTGGAGAATCATTACCATATACACTTGGAATGGTGTTGCTGGGTTCCTTCGAGTGACTCAATCTCCCCTTCAGTCAAAGAGTTCAAAGTATGAAAATTACCTTAGGTGCAGCAATTGGGCAAAGAATAGCATAATTCAAAAGAAATATGTGACCATATTCGGCCTCCTGATCATCAATCTGATTTTCTAATAGTGTAGACAGGATAATTCCCTTGTTGACTGTCCACTTATTTTTCCCTGTAGGATGCTATGTTTTATTGTCCATATTTAGAGCTCTCTGTTTGTCTATAGCCCTGGGTGCATTTTCACTAGCTGCTCATTAAGATAACTCTGCCCAACCTTGCTTGTGACAACTAAGCACTGACATCTAGATTCTATTATGTTGAGATCTTGACATTCTCATTCCTATCAGGGATCTCAATTTTGTATTAGCATCATATACCATCAACATTTGCCTACAGAGAACAAGTCACCTCTGAGCTTCTCAATGCTTTTCAATCTCAGTCATCAGCACATTCTTAATGCTTTAGGGGTGTCTTCAAAGACTTTACAAAGAAGATAGTGAATGGCTTTTCTGGACTCTCACGGGTATATTCACTTTAGCATATTCAGATACCTGAGTTTTTTGATACATTTTTCTACCATATGCACAGCAACTCTGGCATTTATACTTCTTTTATTGGGAAAGCTTGCTTTCCTCAAGCTTCCAACAGCTATCTAGCAGCAGCAACTCTCTCCTATCCTTGTCAAGTTGTCAAATTTTATAACTTGGGAGAATACTATCATATAAATAAACTCTTATTCTCTATCCCCATTTGATCTTCTCCATCTTCAATCTTATTCAATCTTATTCTCCAACCCACTTGATCCAGCAGCCTCATGATCCAATTCCATATATACTCTCCCATCTCCTGCCAGTAAATATTGCCACTCATCTGAAGTATAGACCCTTTCCTACTTTACAGCATTTCTGTGGCCATGTGATGACATCTATTGACTCTATATATTGAACTGGAGCCCAGGAATGGAGGTGGAGGTATATCTTCAGAGGGGTATTACCATAAAAGGAAGAAGTTTCTGAATCATCTTTAAGCAAGATGGTCATGATAGCCCTTAATTTGAAGGAAAAGACCACTTCTGCAGGCCCAGAAGGTTTATGGAGTATTGGATTTCAAGCTATCTTAAGTGATAAACTCAAATGTACTCCAAATCAGAGTTCTACTTGTTCTCAACCAGGTTTAAGATACTGGCTTAGCTGATTTGTTGGGGGTAAGGATTCAAATTTCTGTAAAGCTCTGCTATGCTTTTAAATACATCCTAAGCCTCACTTACTATCAGCTTTTATGATCTCTGGCTAAAGATGAGAGTCTCTTTATATTCGATGAAAGAGATCTTATTCTCACATATCACCTTCAATTCATTATTATTCACATTCAGTCTTTCATTCTTTTTCTCCACTGCATGAATAGAACAGCAGAAACAGATTTGATCATCATTATAATAATCACTTTCCCTTGAATTCTTCAAAAGCTAAAGATACTGAATTCATAGTGCATTACCTCCCACTAGTACCTATCCTTGTTCATCATCAGTGAAGGTTTTAACAATTTCACCACTACAGTATTCAAGAGCTATCAGTGGTTCACCTACTTCTAGAAATGGAGTCCTCACTATCAGCCAGTTGGGGGCTGATGGGGAGATTACCCATCTACTTGTAACATTCTATCTTAGAGTCTACATCTGAGACCATTTAGAATGATTCCTTGAAAATATGATTCTTTGGTGAAGACATGCATTCAGGAAACTTATTGAGGAGTGCCCTCAGGACCAATTCTTGTGTTGGTTTACAAAATTGCAAAATTGCGAAAAAAAAAAAAAAAGGTAGGAAATATTAGGCAGTGGGAGGAGTTAAACTGTGATGCATCACTACAAAGTCTCCAGATGATCCAGAAGGAGCTCTACAATTGGGATGGACTTTCATAGATTTCCTATATGTTCTATAAAGGATTGTTCTATAAAAGACACTGATAAATCACTGTTAGGGCTTCTCTGGTGAGAAGACTTGATCTTTGGTAGCTCTTTCCAAGTGAGGATAATTTTATGAGAGGTATTCACTTGAAAGTTAACATCTTTCAGCACACCCAGCATTTAGACAGAATACTAACTACATACAGTTTTATCCAAGGATCTTGAGGTTATCATTTCTAATTTTCTTCAGTCTTTATATATAGTTCAAATAATATAATATCTTTATTTAATATTCAGTTTTCATACTAAATGGCTTTGATAATATTATAAAACCACACTCTACTATTTTCTATTATTGCTGATATTTTATCTGGAATTATTTCTTCTCTTTAAAACAAATTTCTTTTAATTTAATAAGCTGAGTATGTGAAATTCAAACACCTAGAGATGATATCCATTGACAAATGCAAAATATTATTCGAAGTAAAGAGAATATTATTTTTATTATTTAAGAGAGGCCAAAACTCTTCACATTTATGAAATAATAAAAATCACTGATATATAATTTAATATACGAGTATCTGCCTTGAATACATTTTAATAACATAGCATGGCTTTATATAAAATATAACTATGTGGATATAAAGCATCCACACAGTAAATGTAAAGAAGATTGATCTATAGCTATTATGATTAATGTCAATTTTCAGCAAGGCTACGCATACATACAATAAAGTTAATCTAAGGAAAATTAGTTTCTTCCCATTAATAGAACAACTACTCCTGTCTAACTGAAATAATCTTCTAGAAACTTTCTCTTCGGCTGATTAAACATGTCAGGAACTGCCAAATTAAAGACATATACATATTTATGATGATATAAACTACATTTTTAACCCTAGAAAAATATATGAATTGAACTGGGTGACTGATTACTACAGGACTGAGAGAAAGGTGGGAGTTAAGGAAGGACTTGGCTTGGGCAGATGGGTAGACAGTCATTAACAGGAATATGAAATGTAAAGTAAACCTTTTTCTGGCCAGAGGAGACAGGGGAGATTATGAAAGATGAAGATGTTTTTGTTTAAATCATGCTAAATGTTTAAATCATGCTGAAGCACATATTGTTCTCCTTGTTAAAATGTACATAGACTGTGGGCAGAATAAGAAGTCTGGGCTACAGATATGGATTTGTGAGTCATCAGTATGCTGTGTGAGGGATGAGACCATTCAAGGCATGTGCAGAACAAAGAGAGGGAAGATCCAAGGAGAGAGCCCTGGGCAACACCAAGTGGAGGAAAAAAGAAGGGGAAACCATTGGAAAAAAAAAACTGAATAAAAACTCATGAAAAGGTAGAGACAAAACAAATCAAAAGGAAACAAAATAAATTCAAAAGTAATTCCACTGCCATGAAGGAGTTGGAAACCAGAATAAATGTTGAAAAGAGATCAAGGTAAGAATAGAACTGATAAATCACTTTAAGCTTGGCAAGAAATAGGTCACTGGTGGCCTTCACCATAGTTCTGTCAGAGGAATAGTAGAACCAATAGTCATTTTCCTGTGCCTTAAAGCAGTGAAAGCCAGTGAAAATATGGAGAGATTCATAGATAAAATACTTACAAGAAACTTGGTTCTGACAAGAAAGAATTAGAAGAGTAGCTAGAGGATAGCATGTGATCATAGGAATCCTGCTGTTTGCCTTGCTTTGTTTTCCTCTAAGCTGACAGACATATATTTAAGTCCAAATAAGGAAGAACCAAGAATTTATATGAAAAAAATAAGATAGTAGGTATCTTTACGAAAATGGCCAATATGTGAACTATTTTAATGGTATAATTACATGGATTATTTTTAAAAGATCTTATGCATTTATTTGAGAGAGAGAGTGTGTGTGTATGCGAAAGGCGGGGGGGGGGTGTGCAGAGGAAGAAGCAGAACTCCCTACTGAGCAGGGAGCCTGATGTAGGGCTCGATCCCAGGACCCGGGGATCATGACCTGAGCAAAGGCAGACACTTAACCGAAAGAGCACCCAGGCACCCTTAATTACATGGATTTTTCACCTTATCGGTAGTATATTCGATGTTTTTAGGAGGTGTTCACCCAAGCTTCCAATGTTTTAGATTACAAAACTTGGAATTATTTTTGACCTCTATTTTTTTAATAAAGACATAGATTTTCTACCTGAAAAAATCCAATGTTAGTGCTTATATATTCAATAGTCCTGTTTGAGATAAGGTTCACTAAATCATGGGAGCATTTGTTTAGTCTACTCTCCACTTAAACTAGGGTATTCTAGTGACCTCAAAGAGTTAACTCATCTCCCAGCATGCACAGGCACAATTAATCTATGTGCTTATGGTTAATCAGTTATTAATAGCAACCAAAATCATGGGGCGTAGTTACAAGTTAAAGAATCAATTAATCTCAAAAATAATCACAGCAGAGGCATGCTTTCCACAGGGCTTTATTCCACCATTTGGTCCAATTTTTCTTTCTTTAATCTTTGAATTAAACCAAATGAATCTGAAAACCCAGATGGCAAAGACACACTAAATACCATACTGGATGTCATCTTCCCCTCTGGGAAGTTCTAGAAATCTTAAAAAAAAATCTGAATATGTTTTCTCAAGGAATATAATCACTTAATACTCTTAGAGGCATGAAAGCTCATCATGTATACTGTTTCTCATTTTTTGGATACGAATTTATGTCACTATTATAATTATAGGATGAATGTGCAGGATAATAAATAGTGTTAATTAACCTGAATAAAATTAAGTCGCCTTAAAGTTATACAAAAAAGAAACTTATTAAATAATTATTAGACATATCAGTAATCAAGCAGAAGGTACTTCACTATAAACAAAGCATCAATGTCCATGATTTGCAGCCCTTTCTGCAGGTATTAATATAAAAGCAACATTTTCTTAGATAAATCAATGAAATATTTTGTGCATGTATTCACAAGAAGAGTTTCGTATCTTTTCCTACATAATGTTTCATACACAATGACTAATTTTATCTGATAACTCATAAAAGAAAACAAACAAAAATGAGTACTTGACACCAAATTCTCAAAAATGGGACATTTATAGAGGGAAGCTATCTCTAATATTTTGTCTCATTCTTATCTGAAATTTTGTTCTTATGGATCTACTTACACAAATTACACTGAATCTTCTGTAATTTTTAAATTTTATTAAGTTTTTAAATTTAATTCCAGAATAGTTAACATATGGTGCTATATTAGTTTCAGGTGTACAATATGGGGTTTCAACAGTTCAAGACATTGCTTAATGCTCATCATGATGAAGTGTACTCTTTAATCCTCATCACCTATTTCATCCATCTCCCCTCCCACCTTCCCTACATAACCACCAGTTTGTTCCCTATAGCTAAAAATCTGTTTCTTAGTTTGTTTCTCTCTTTTTTCCTTTTATTTGCTTTGTTTCTTAAATTCCACATATGAGTGAAATTATACGGTATCTGTCTTTCTTTGACTTATTTCACTTAGTCTTATATTCTCTAGCTCCAATCATGCTGTTCCAAACAGCACAATTTCATTCTTTTTTATGGCTAATATTCCATTGTGTGTGTGTGTGTGTGTGTGTGTGTGTGTGTGTGTGTAACCTCTTCTTTACCCATTCGTCTACTGATGGACACATGGGCTGCTTTCATAATTTGGCTATTGTAAGTAATGCTATAGGGATCCTTGGGTGGCGCAGCGGTTTGGCGCCTGCCTTTGGCCCAGGGTGTGATCCTGGAGACCCGGGATAAAATCCCACGTCAGGCTCCTGGTGCATGGAGCCTGCTTCTCCCTCTGCCTATGTCTCTGCCTCTCTCTCTCTCTGTGACTATCATAAATAAATAAAAAAAATAAAAAAATATGTAAGTAATGCTATAATAAACATAGGAGTGTATGTATCCCTTTGAATTAGTGTTTTTGTATTTTTTGGGTAATCACCCAGTAGTGTGATTACTGTATCACAAGATAGTTCTATTTTTAAATTTTTGAGGCACCTCCATACTCTTTTCCACAGTGAGTATACCAGTTTGCATTACCACCAACACTGCACAAGGGTTCCTTTTTCTACACATCCTTGACAATACTTCTTATATCTTGTGTTTTTTATTTTAGCTATTCTAATGGGTGTGAGGTGATATCTCATTTTAGTTTTAATTTAATATATCTGTGATGATGAGTGGTGTTGAGCAGGGGACAGATCGGACAGTACAGACTTCCCTAACATGCCAGCACAGCCAGCATTTCCTCAATTATACTGATTATCTACTCTGGGGAGAATGGCCTGAGACCCAGCTGGGGAGCCAGGCAGATCTCAAACCACCAAAGTCCCTACCAAATGCAGCCCATCCCATTTCAGCCCACTTCCTGTAGGAGAATGTGAAGCCTCAGAGCTCCAGTCACCAGTGATGGATTCATCCTTTCAAATAAATAAAGTATAATTGTGTTTTTTTTTAAAAAAGAAGGAACTACAAATCAGCATCTTCTGTATTTCTTCTTTGGAGAAATGTCTGTTCAGGTCTTCTCATTTTAAATTGAATTATTATTTTTTTTTTTGGAGGTGTTGAGTTCTATCACTTCTTTATATATTTTAGATACCAGCCCTTTATCACATATGTCATTTGGAAATATCTTCTCCCACTCAATAGGTTGCTTTTTACTTTTGTTGATTGTTTCTTTCATTGTGTGGAAGATTTTTATTTTGTTATAATCTCAATAGTTTACTTTTGCTTTTATTTCCCTTGCCTCAGGAGATATATGTAGAAAAAATGTTACTATGGCCAATTCCAGAAAAAATACTACCTGTGTTCTCTTCCAGAATTTAATGGTTCAAGTCTCACATTTAGATCTTTAATCCTTTTTAAGTTTATTTTTGTGTGTGGTATAAGAAAGTGGTTCAATTTCATTCTTTTGCATGGAGCTGTCTAGTTTTCCCAACACCATTTGTTGAACACTCTCCAATTGCATTGTCTTGCCTCCTTTGTCAAAGATTAATTGATCATTTGTGGGTTTGTTTTTGGGCTTTCTATCCTGTTCCACTCATCTATGTATTTTTCTGCCAGTACCAAACTTTTTTTATTACTACAGCTTTGTAGTAAACTTGAAATCTGGAATTTTTACACCCCCAACTTTCTCTTTCGTTTTTTTTTAAGATTGTTTTGGCTATTTGGAATCTTTTGTGGTTCCATACAAATATTAGGATTATTTGTTCTGGTTCTGTGAAAAGTTACATTGGTATTTCAATAGGGATTGCATTAAATCTGTAGATTGCTTTGGGTAGTATAGATATTTTAGCAATATTGGTTCTTCCAATCTATGAGCATAGGATATCTTTCCATTTGTGTCACCTTCAATTTCTTTCATCAGTGTTTTACAGTTTTCAGAGTATAGATCTTTCAGTTCCTTGGTTATGTTTTTTTCTAGATATTTTAGTTTTGGTGCAATTGTGTTTCTGCTTTCTTAATGTCTCTTTCTGTTGCTTCATTATTAGTGTATAAAAATACAGTGGATTTCTGTACACTGATTTTTGTATCCTGTGACCTTAACTGAATTCATTTTCAGTTCTGGTGGTTGTGTGTGTGTGTGTGTGTGTGGTCCTCAGGTTTTTCTGTATATAGTGTCATTCACCTGCAAATAGTGAATGTTTTACTTCCTCCTTACCAATTTGGATTCCATTTATTTCTTTTTCTTGTCTAATTTTTATGGCTACGACTTCCAGTACTATATTGAATTAAACTAGTATGAGTGGACTACCTTCTCTTGTTCCTGATCTCAGGGAGAAAGCACTCAGCTTTTCATCATAGAGTACAACATTAGCTGTAGGGTTTTCAAATATAGCCTTTAATTCGTTTTTTCAGATTTCATGTATTTATTCATGAGAGAAACTGAGAGAGAAAGAGAGAGGAAGAGACACAGGCAGAGGGAGAAGCAGGCTCCATGCAGGGTGCCCCACATTGGACTCGATCCTGGGACTCCAGGATCAAACCCTGGGCTGAAGGCAGGTGCTAAACCACTGAGCCACCCAGGGATCCCAAATATGGCCTCTATAAGGTGAATGTCTGTTCCCTCTAAACTTACTTTGTTGAAGGTTTTTTATCATTAATGTACATTGTACTTCATCAAATGTTTTTTTCTATATCTATTGATATGACCATATAGTTCTTATCTTTTCTCTTTTCATTGTGATGTATCACCTTGATTAATTTGCAAATATTGAACCATGCTTGCATCCCAGGAATGAATCTCACTTGATTGTGATGAAGGATTTTTTAATGTTTTGTTGGATTTAGTGTACTATTTTATTGAAGATTTTTTGCATTTATACTCAACAGAGATACTGATCTATAGTTCTCTCTTTTTGTAATGTTTTTATCTGGATTTGGTATCAGGGTAATGAATGCTAAATAGAATAGATTTGGAAGTTCTCCTTCCTCTTCTATTTTTTGTAATAATTTAAGAAAAATAGGTACTAATTCTTATTCAAATGTTTGATAGAATTCACCTGTGAAGCCATCTGGTCCTGGACTTTTGATTGTTGGGAGTTTTTGTTTACTGATTCAATTTCATTACTGGTAATTAGTTTGTTCAAATTTTCAATTTCTTCCTGATTCAATTTTGTGATGTTATAGGTTTCTAGGAATTTATCCATATCTTTTAAGTAGTCCAATTTGTTGTCATATAACTTTCCACAATATTCTTTTTTAATCCTTTGTATTTTATGGTGTCAGTTTTATTTCTCCTTTTATTTTTTTTTAGATTTTATTTATTTATTTATTTACTTATTTATTTGTCAGAGTGAGCACAAGCAGGGGGAGTGGCAAGCAGAGGGAGAGAGAGAGAAGCAGACTCCTTGCTGAGCAGAGAACCTGATGTGGAGTTCAATCCCAGGACCTGGGATCATGACCTGAGCCAAAGGCAGATGCTTAACCAACTGAGCCACTCAGGTGCTCCTCTCTCATTTCTGATTTTATTTCAGTCCTCTCTCTCTCTCTCTCTCTCTCTCTCTCTCTCTTTTTTTTGGATGGCTAAAGGTTTATCAATTTTGTTGATAGTTTTAAAGAACAAGCTCCTAGTTTTATTAACCTGTTGTACTGTGTTTTTTAAATTTTTTTTAGTTTCTATATCATTTATTTCTGCTCTAATCATTATTTCCTTCCTTCTACTAGTTTTGGGTTTTACTTGTTTTCAAGCTCCATTAGGGGTAAGGTTAGGTTGTTTATTTGAGATTTTTCTTGCTTCTTGAGGTAGGCTTGTATTACTATAAACTTCCCTTTTAGAACAACTTTTATGCATTGCATCCCAAAGATTTTGGACTGTTGTGTTTTCATTTTCATTTGTCTCAGTGTATTTTTAAAATTTCCTCTCTGATTTCTTGGTTGACACATTCACTGTTTAGTAGGTATGTTATTTAACTTCCATGTATGTGTGTTCCTTTCAGGTTTTGTGGTTGATTTCTAGCACACTATGTAGTCAGAAAAGATGCACGGGATGATTTCAATCTTCTTGAATTTGTTGAGACTTGTTTTGTGGCCTAATATGTGATCCATTCTGGAGAATGTTCTCTGTGTACCTGAAAAGAATGTGTGTTCTGCTGTTTTAGGATGGAATGTTCTAAATATATCTGTTAAATCCATCTGTTCCAATTTGTCATTCAAAGCCACTGTTTCCTTGCTGATTTTCTGTTTGGATGTTCTACCTATTGATATAAGTGGGCTGTTAATGTATACTACAATTATTATACTATGGATCCCTTCCTTTACTTTTATTATTAACTACTTTAAGTGTTTGGTTGCTCCCATGTTGAATGCATAAATATTTATGACTGTTACGTCTTATTCAATTTTCCCCTTCATGATTATATAGTACCTTATTTGTCTCTTGTTACAGTCTCTCTTTTAAAGTCTACTTTGTCCTATATAATTATTACTATCTTGGCTTTCTTTACACATCCACTTGCATGATAAATGCTTTTACAATTCATTTTCAATCTACATGCATCTTTAGGTCTGAAGTGAGTCTCTTGTAGGCAGTATATATAGAGAATGTGTCTTTTTCTTTTAATCCGTTTCGTCACCCTATGTCTTTTGATTGGAGTGTTTAGTTCATTTACATTTAAAGTAATTATTAATATGTATATATTATTGCCATTTTGTTACTTGTTTTATGGTTTTGATTTCTCTATTCCTTTCTTTTCTTGCTCCCTTCTCTTACAGTTATTTGGCTTTCTTTACTGATATATTTGGATTCCTTTCTTATTATTTTCTTCATATCCATTATTGGTTTTTGATTTGGGATTACCACTTGCTTTCTATGTAATATCTGTATACAACAGTCTATATGAAAGTTGATGGCCACTTGAGTTTGAACCCATTTGTTACTCCTCTCCTCCATAAATTTTAGATATATCCTGTCATACTTTATATCTTTTTATTTTATGAATCGTTTCACTGATTTTTACAGATGTACTTAGTTTTACTGCTTTTCTGCTTCCTACTTTCCCTACTCTTGCTTATGGTCTTTCCACTCAGAGTCCTATTTAACATTTCTTGCAGGGCTGGTTTAGTGGTTATGAATTCCTTTTGCTTTTATTTGGGAAACTATCTATTCATCTATTCTTCTATTCTGAATGATAGCCTTGCTGGATAGAGTATTTTGGTTATAGATCATTTCCTTTCAGCACTTTGAATGTATCATGTCATTTCCTTCTGCCCTGAAAAGTTTCTGCTAAAAAAATTAACTGATAGCATTATGAAGTTTCCCTTGTATGTAAATGTTTTTATTTTCTTGTTGCTTTTAAAATTCTCTAATCAGAAATAGTAAAAGGGATTATAAGGGAAAGGAGGGGAACTGAGTGGGAAAAATTAAAGAGGGAAACAAACCATGAGAGACCCTAACTCTGAGAAACAAGGATTGCCGAAGGGGAGGTGGGTTGGGGGCTGAGGTAACTGGGTGATGGGCACTGAGGTGGGCACTTGATGGGATGAGCGCTGGGTGTTATATGTTGGCAAATTGAACTTCAATAAAAACAAATGAAAAAAAATTGTCTAATCACTACTTTTTTGCCATCTTAATTATTATGTGCCTTAGTGTAGACCTAGTTGGATTATATTTATTAGAGCCCCTAAATCTGGATTTGTTTCATTCCCCAAACTGAGCAAGTTTAAGTTATCATTTTTAAATATAAATTTTCCACCTCCTCATCTTTCCAAATGTTCTAGAACGTTTTTCCTAGTCCATATTATACAGATACATAGATAAATAGATGATAGATAGATAGATAGATAGATAGATAGATGATATAGATATATGGATATAAAGTATAAGTATTTTATATTTTAAAATATTTTATAATTCATCTGCAAAATCAGCTTTTTCTTTAAGTTTACATCAATAATTTTATTTTAATTTCTTAGAACATTTGCTAGAAATTGAAGACATTCTTATAAAAATAGTGCAAATAAGCATTGATATTTAGATTCTAATTTTAACTGAAATTATTTTAGTTTTCTTTTTGTCATTTAGTCAAAATTCAAATTAAATATTCTTGATTTGAGTAATTTTTTTCTACTTCTAGAATCTTGTTTTAAAATTAGGAAGGGCTGTAAAAAGGTATTAAGTGCTTTTTAAACATCTATTGGTAATATGTTTATATATTTTCAGGTAATTTCTTGTATTCTTTTAATAGACTTTTTTGGTAATATTTATTACACCTTTATTCTACTGGTTAGTTTATTTGTTAAATTTTATCTAAAATTTTTGCATTCACTGCCATAAAATTCATCTATAATTCTCTCTTTATTTTGTTAATTGTCCTTATATCTAGATTGTATATCTAATTTAATTTAATGATTATAAGAAAATACCTCTACTTAATGAATATGGTTTTGTATTCTAAGTATGATTTCAATACGTTATACCACCTATGCTAACAAAATCATTAGTGCTAATATAAATCTAATGTCTATGGAAAACAAAATTCTAATATATAGCATTATATAATTCTATTGTTTTTCTCCATTATTTAGCTTTTCAAGATTTGAGTCTAAAAATATATACTTCAATATTGTATTAAATTTTAAATTATAATTAGTGAATTGTGTGGAAAATTTCATAAATATATTTTCCATATGACAATATGTTTTACATAAACAACAAAATAAATAGGCCAGATGGCACTCTTGTCCCCAAAGACAGATATTTATAAGCAATATTAATGAAGAAGTACCTCAATTCACTAAGCTTACATAAAGGGGACAGGCGTATCCAACTCAAAATAGTATACTCTTTTGGTAAAAAACATTTGGAAGTAATAATGAATTTTGATGAAATACTATGAACTCCTTCCTTAAATGCATTTTCCTCCTTAACAGCTTTCTATCAAACAATAGAAAAATAAGGAAAACTACAAGAAAGGAAGTAAAAATACATCTATAAATAAATCCAATGTTAGTTAATTAGGATATATTTCCTTCCAGTCCAAAAACCATATTGCATATAACATATCTTAAGCATTTCCTTATGATATATTTTTCATAAATGTTCACTCTATTTTTCCCTCATTCATTCATTCAACTGCAATTAAATCAGCATCTAATATGGTTCCAGGCACTACTCTAGGCAATGAGTTTTTAAAAGAAGGGAAGGAAGGAGGGACGTAGGGAAGGAAGAAAGAAAGGTAGAAAAAGAAAGACCAGCATTCACTTACCCTTGGGAAACTTACATTCTAGTGAAATATAAATAAACGCTGTCCTAATATAGTTTGACTTTATTCTTTGTAATACAGGCTTTACAAATGACAAATATGCAAATCCTGACAGGAGGTCTGAGCTGGGACTAACTAGGAAAGAAGAGGGAACAATTTTGAGGAGTCAAAGACCTCAGAAATTGGGTTTCTTATGGTTCTCAGATTTGAGATATTTAAGTTTTTGAAAAAACAGGTAAATTGCTAGGCTTCATCAAGTATGGGAGATAATATTCAAACTTATCTTTCGGGTATTTCCCATCTCCCATTAAAAAAAAAAGATGGAATCCTAGATAATTTCACTCCCAACCTCTTTGAAGCCAGTCTATAATCACATGACACAGGTCATCCAATTAGATGCATCCACCATAAGCCTTGAATTGGGAATCATTAATGTAAAGAAGTACGAACCATGGAGGATCCATTCCAGTGGCAGGTGGTAGAAGTAGCAGCAACAATATTGAGCTTCCTGGGCAGCAGGGGTAACTGTGCTAGTGACAGCAGCCCATGTTGCATTAGCAACAGTAGGACATGTTATGAAACTCAATGTATTGTAGCCACAGAGATGGTATCCCTGGTTCGTGGTGGGATTGGGGTTGGGCTCCATGTTGTTTAGCCTCATTTGTCCCTGATTGCTTTTTTTAAAAGATTTATTCATTTATTCATTAGAGAGAGAGAGATGCAGAGACACAGACAGAGATAGAAGCAGGCTCCTCACAGGGAGCTTGATGATGTGGGTCTCAATCCCCGGACCCAGGGTCACACCCTGAGCCAAAGGCAGATGCTCAACCACTGAGCCACCTGATGTCCTCCTGATTGCTTTTTAAATTCATTCTGGAGTCTGAAAACAAACCTACAAAATTTAATTTTATTCATTAATCTAGTTAAAGTTAGCCAGAGTTGAACTCTTCTGCTTCTATGCAATGGTTTGTTGAAATAGCAGTAAGAGGAGGTAGCTATCAATCCACTTTGCTCTTTCTTCCACTGGCCCTTAAAGCCTACTTGATAGGCTATTGCTTTTTCTGCTATTGGATGAAATTTGGGGCATATTTCACAGCTTTTCTGGTATCCTATAGTAATTCCCAAGAACAGTTCCAATTCTGTAATTAAAATGTCCAGTTCAATAATTAAACAAACTTGTGAATGCTCTAATTTAGATCTCCATCCCCTCCAATAATGTACTCATCATTCAAGCTTGATATCTGGAAAGCCTGGGGGGGGGGTGATAATAGATAGTGGAAGGCTTACTTAACCCCCTTTATCCTTCTGCCTACTTTATTCTTTGATTCCTCCCTTCTACTCTCATAGCCATGGGGGCTCGTCTTTTCAGCATAATAGGCATGATGATGACTAAAGGAAAATTGTTCAGGGAAAATGGGGCCCTTTCTTCTGTAGATGGAAAAAGTCTGCAGATCTTAGGGTAGAACTATTAAACACTCCCTCATCCAGCTGGAGGAAAGAAAGAAGCATAACCTGCTCATCCACCTGTAGGAACAATGAAGCCCTAGCAAAAAAAAAAAAAAAAAAAAGAAAAGAAAAATTCCCTGTCTTCCATCCCTAGGTTCCAATCTCAACTGCTTATAAAACTGAGATGGGGAGTGGACTCAACCTGTCAGCATAGATGGTCTAGCAATTCGCTTTGCCAGAAGCACCTGGCAAATTTTAAGTTGATATCAGCCTTTAGTTCTCTGCCAAAACTGATAAAGAAATATTGCAAAGTAGCATTCTGTTACTCCTGCAACTATGAGGCCTTACACAAAGCTTTTTGGCCTTCTAATAAACTTTTTTTTTTCTAAAGTGAGGCCCTTATTTACTGATAGGCACAATAAAAACACACATTTTTATCCTACTTGATTTCATATCTAAGAATAGTGACGGTGGCTAAATATTAAGACAGTTCCATTTTTGTAGGTCAGTAAGCACCTTCTGCTTTCAGTTTTGATTTCTTCAGCTGTATAAGCACCCTTGTTTACTATTTTAATATTTAATCTATCCTTAGAAACTTTTTAGAAAGATGTAATCTCAATTATAGCTAACACACATATAGTACACTTAGCTCATCATTCCAACAGCATGTATTTCTAGATATCTAATTGTTCATTTCTTCATCTTTTCATAGGAAATACAACAATGTGCATTTTCCTTCTTTTTAAACACTAGTTATTTCATCCTAAGTACAAGCATCAGCATCTTCTGATATTGCACTTTAAAAAAAATAGCTTTAGTAGCACACTGTGTAACAATGGGTCGTTAGAATAAAAGAAAGATATCTCAAAATGAGAAATAACTGAGGGTAACCTGTACCTGTTCTAGATGAAAAATCTTGAAGGAACAACAAGTCATTTTTTTAAAGCAAAATCAAAATTATGAACTAGCTTGAGAAAAACCTCACCTGAGGTAAAGAATGTTTTAAACACAAGTCCAGGGCTGACTTGATGGTACGAATAAATAAATAAATAACCAGCTTTGTACCTCCCACTGATACCAAATGCTCCTCACTCTAATTATTAATTGAAAAACTAATCAACAGGGGCTTCACACAGGCAGACAAAACGATTTGTGTCTAGAATATATCAGGCAATCAAGCAAGTATCCGACACACTGGATTCTGCTTATAGGTGTCATCCCCTAACAGTCTGGACTGAGCTTTCCAAAAATTGGGAGAAATGAGCAGTAGTCGCAAATGTAGACCCTGACCAGTCACTGCTGGCATGCTCCACTTATAAGAATCCACCCACTATTATTTCTGACATTGATAACTATTTAAAAAGTAACTGGATGAAACTAATTCTAATTGAAGTTGAATAAGAATCAATTTAACTTGCAGGTTACGAAGAGAACTGGGTAATCACCCAGATCTCTGCTCTGGTCTTTACTAATATTACAATATAAGGCAATCTATTTAAGCTTTATTTGCACCAAGTCTTCACTTTATATGTGCTCTGCTTGTGGAAGCACCTTTCAGCCAGCTGATTGTGAAAAGCAGGAAGGATTTTTTGGCTGGAAGAGGGGGAAGAGCACTGGAGTTGACCAGGAGGAGAAAATATGTAGCAGTGAGCATTCTTCTCACAAGAGAGAAAATAGTAGAAACCCAGGGGAGCAGGAATAGCAGAACTGAGGGATTTACAAGCTACAGGAGGAGCTGTGATTAAGTCACACATCTCTGGGATATCAGATTAGATGCGCTAAAACATTTTCTAACCACACATGTAAGAATCTAAAGGAGTTACTGGAAATATTTAGGAAGATACCTCCTAGAAAGAGATTTAAGTTCCCTGCTTAACAAATGAGTGGTATATATATGTACAAAGTGGGAGTTTATTCTACATGTAATTGTTTTATTTATATTAAAAATCTAATAAAACCTTAAAATCTTGGTAGACCAGTTTTGGAACAATGGGTGTGACTGATGCCTTTGTAATGTCCCATGGGAACAACTTAATTGCATTTCCAACATGGTCATATACATTTTTATTGCATATTTCAATTAGACAAAATGTACAACTCCAGTGCATTTAACCATGTATGTTGTTTATAAATAAGTGTCCCTACTATTTCTCTATTCTCAACTGACCATCCTCAATATATTAGACATCTGTAAGACCAATGCATCTGTAACTTGCCTGGACACTATGGGATTAGCTCTGTCTCTCTTTAATTGGCAATTGTCTTCCTTGGACATTTCAGTTTGCTTTTCCTTTTATGAGATTTCTAAGAAAAAAAAATTTAAACAGCCTAATAGCAACCCCTTGCCAATTAACAAGAGCGATACAGTGATATTCATCCAAACAATGGAAATTTCAGCAGGAATATCATAAATATCAGAGATGTAACCAGATTGAGAGTGACTTCACAATGTTCTTGTCCTGCTTCATGCCAATCCCCTTCTTTTATCTGCAGTATAGTCTATAGGTCCGCCATTCAAATTTCCCAAAACATACAAGAAAAGGAAGTCAGGTATGTTCTCTTGTTGGAAATGGTAAAAGAATCTAAGTTTGGTGATCATGAGGACTCAGGTAATTGATTTTGGTAAACTTTATTGTTTCAGTGTAACCAGAGGCTGTCAATCAAATGATTGATGGTCACTTATTTATGAATTAGTGAGAATAGGGTACAATCTCTCCATATTAGTTTATAAATAATTCCTAGCAAGGAAATAATATCAAAGTCAGCTATTAGCAAGAATTCAGACCACTGGAAAGAATCTGAAAATTAAAATTTTCACTTTCAATAATGAGTAATATCATCTGATATTGCTTAAATTTGGTATTATTTTACCAAAAAATAGAGGGTTTTCTTCTTTATTTGTTTATCCAAGGAAATGATCACATTTCTTTTTTCCTTTTTTAAGAATATTTCACAATACTGCTTTGGACTAGAAATCAGGGCCATGATTCTGCTTACAAAGGCAAGACGGACAAAGGAAAGGGTCTGAGAATGAAACTATCAGGCTTATGTATGCATCCATGTGTGTGCGGGATATTCTAGGTATGTGAAGGAAGTCTTATAGTCTATCCATTATTTATGTTAGAGAAAAATCCCATCATAAAAGCTTAACATCCTGATCATAATTAGGTTTCTGTTTGATTTTCAATAAATTCTCTACTCCATATGATTTTTCATCCTTTCCTTATCACAATTGGGTAAAATGCTGCCAAGTCAATACACAACCCTTTAGATTCCTTTAAGTTGAGTATACTACTTTAACTGATATAAATTATGCTTTTCTCTTGCTTGACCTCTTTTCCCAAAACTACATGTATTCTCATTTAGTAGTTGATAAAAAATATTAATTAAAATTACCACTAAAAAGAAATTTTAAAATAACATTATATTATATAGTTCAGAATATATTGCAACTAAGTAACGTACTGAATTCTAGAAAAGAATAAAGTTCAATAAATGTATGTGCTAAATTTTATAGTCTAATATTAAGCTATCAACCAAGTTCAATTTTAAGGAACTGCCTCAAACTCAAATTAATTCACCTCAAATTATATTTATACATTAAATTTAAGAAGCTGGAATTTCACAGCGAAGTAATAAAATGCTAATAAAGCTAATGGAAAAAATTCTGCCTTCAAGACACTAATTCAATGAAAGTTACATGTACCTAAGAACAGTTTCCCGTTGACTGAGAACTGATTCACCTAAAGTATTTCAGTGTGTTAAATCTCAGCAACATTAAGACTTAACTGGTGTTTATGGATATAAGTAAAATAAGATGATACTTAACACTACTCTTTTACTGTCCTGTAGGTTATAAAATTAATTGGTCTGATTTTTGGTTTATTCAAAGGGATACAAAAAGAGAGTTAATTAATTTTATATATTTATTTATTCCATCAATCCTGGGTAATAAAATTCTCCTTCCAAATGGGTGTAATGGGGTGACAGAAAACAACTTAAAAGCTAGTCTGCTAAATAAATAAATAAAAGCTAGTTTGCTATATTTACATATTTCAAAATAGCCATGCAGATTATATTGAAACTCAGCTTACAAATTCAACACTATGACCAAGAATAACACACAGCAACTTAAATTTAACTAGTTTCCTTTCAAAAAACTTTCTTCCACTCTTTGCTCCTAAAAAACCCACAGATATTTATATAGCTATAATCAAAGTGCATCTATCATTTTTAAAATTTATTTGGTTGCTTTCATTTTCCTATAAATGTTAATAAAAAGATTCTTGTTCATTGGTAACCAATATCTTTGCTAAGGATTTTCAGAGATTACCAAATTGAAATAAACTATTACTTAAATAAATGAACAAAAGTTTATTACTAAGATGCGAACCTGTTGATCTAATTTGGAAAAAAGTAAACATAATACTATTTTAAGAACTAATATGCCTTATATTTACTAATAAAACAAAATGAGTCTTTCTACTTGACAGGATGAAATGACAAGAATTATAACACATAAGATTTTCTATATTGAATCCAAACATTTTTATAGCTTTGCACCTCAACTTGAGTTGATTCTTTCTTGATTAAGGGACTTTTAAATGATGATATTCTATGAAATATTAATAATTATAAATCAAATATATTGATAAAGTCATTTAGAAATTAAAAGAAATAAATTATGTATATTATAGAACGACCTTCCCCCCCCCTTCTCCACATTTACAATGTTCCTGTCAGGCCAAGGCAATGCAGTATATTATTAAATAAATATCAAATAGTAGATAAATATCATAACACTTCAATTATCCTGAGTTAATTTGTCTATACTGTCAACCACTAGAATAAACTCTAGTGTGCATACATAAAGCCAAAGGACATTTGACCAAACAGAAAGAAACACATACCCTTTACTCATAGGGTGAACACCTTTACTTCCTTCTCCAACATAACTCCAAGCTTCTATATTCAATCATAATTGCTTCTTGGTTTAACTGCTAAATCTTCAGTTAACCAAAAGTAAATTGGAAGAGGAAAAATGATGCAATGACAGTAAGAAATGGTATTTTAAAAACTGACAGTGAAGAAAGAAATCATAAACCATAATAAATAACACTAAATTATTTGCTATCATTTATTAGAACCTACAATGGACTAGGCACTGTATAGACACTTGACTTTTCATCCAATTTTTATAAGATTACATCAAGGGAGGCATAATCATTGCCAGTTTACAGGTGGGAAACTACTCACTTTAATTTCTTAGAGATGTTGAGTGACTTGACAAAGATTGCAGAACAATGATTCAAGAACAAGTCTACTGAGCTTGAAAGCTCTTTCTGCAAGAATGAAAACCTGGAGCCCAATGGATATTTTGTCTGGAGGGGAAAACCCTACATACTTTGTACTTCAATAGGATTTCAATGCATTTTTATGAATTTGTAAAATTCAATTGGATACAGATATCACATTGTTTAAGATGGGAAGTTGATAAAGCATTCTATAAATTTTTATAAAAAATTCTAACAAGTCTATATAAGATGCATATTTCTATAGATTAATTTCAAAATAATTTTTGTTCCATTGATTTTTATCCTGCTAACAAAAAGTGAATAAAAGGATCTGATTTTTAAACTGTCGTGACCCTATAAGTGTTTTTGCTTTGAGATTCTTCATGTATATTTAAATTAAAATATCAAAAGATGTGATGTTTGACATATTATATACTGGCTTAATATATGTAGCTTAATTTAAATCTCCATATAAAAGTCTAAAGTTATATACTTCTCATAAGCCACTGGCTCACAACCCCTGCATAGTTAATTAAAACAATTTCTTAAGACATCATAACTTATTAGAGAATTTCTCATTTTTATAAAAAATATGGTTTCCATAATCTTAAAAGTCATATAATCTCTTAAGAGATTTTAAAAAGTACCAGAGGTTTAAATATGAATGTTCAATAAAAGAACTCCAAGAGTACAAAAATATTTTTTCTTTACTTCAATAATACTATGGTCCAAAGCATAATGACTATGTTATAAATCCTTTTAATTTCATACACTAGAAAAAATAATTGAAAACAATACATTATGTCAAATAACATCACATTGCTTTCATTGAAATTATTGAGGAAATCCTTGGAAAAGGATTTTTCAACTGGAAAAAAGTAGTTATCATATGTTCTTGGCCTCAGACAAAGGTCAGTTTACATGGAAAGTATTACTATTTCTCCAAAATTTTCTTTCAGTGTTTATTATTGACAAATAATAAGACCAAAGTAGGTGATTTTCTATTGTTCAAAGGGATATAATTTCTTCACTGACAATACTTATTACAGATAGGTGCTGTAATTATTTCTGAATCTAATTTCCTTCAGAAATTTTATGTCAACTTAGGATATGAAAATATGAATATATTTTTAAGATCCGCTTTACTAATTTTCTGTTTGGGAATTGTTTAGGAAGAATAGTTAATAGAAATGCTTAGCAGATTAAATACAAAAGTACATACTAAAATTTTATAACCAATTCTGCTCCATGGCTAATACTGCTACAAACAAGATTCCCCTTGGAATGCATCTTGGAGATCCATTGCTTAAGAAGTATGTTGAGGGGAGTGGATATTATAGACTCTGTAACCTAAAAACAGTCCAATGAATAGCTCCATTTTGACAGCCAGAGGCTTTAAAAAAGATATGAAATAGTATTGAAATTAATTACAAAACCTCTATGTTATTTTAAAGTAACCAAGAGGAGAGTGTCATTTTCTGCTTTAGCATTAGAAATGCACATTTGGCAACCCATCAAATTTCCAGGGCTTCTTTAAAGCTATTATTTCCCTTCATAAATAAAGACCATTCCAAAATATCTCTACTCAGTCGGAGCTACCAGACTGACACCAAACTTTTTTTTTTCACTATTCCTAGTGAATATTAAGCCTGGGACTATGCCAGTAAAATTTTGACTATATTGTCTTCTATTTCTAACTTTGGGATCTTGGAGAATATCTTCTCCCTCTTTTCAAAGAAATTTTATAAAATGCATTATTTGGTTAATTCATTTACTCTACAAAAATGTTTCATGTCTACCATTTGTGTGCCAGATATTGAGCTAGGTACAGAAATACAAAACTAGAACATCTCTATCTTGGAAGACCTCACAATTCAGTGTGACAGAAACTATAGAAAAATAAACATTTTCATGTGGTGAGTCCTCTGGGAACTATCAGGAGCAGTTATATTATAGATCTATAATCACACAACCTATTTAAATTTATGCAGGGACCCCAGGGACCCAGGCAGAAAGAGCAACAAATCCTGCCTGAAGAGAAAACACAGAGGAGCTTGAACTGAGGCTGGAAAAGTGAATAGTAGCTGTTTCTGGTAAACAGTAACCACCTGGAAGTATAAGGGAACAGGGTACATAAGGAAATTACAAACAGTTCAAAGTTGTTACAGTTAACACATAGGAGTACTGGTCTCACAAAGATCCACCAAAGCCTTTGGGAAATGATGAATACATATCTAAATATTATAATGTTAACTTGCTTTTTAAGCTATTTTAATTGGGTCTCTACTGAGCCTGGCCTTTTGCTAGATCATGGAGAAGCAATTATGACCAAGTGCAATGACTGTTCTCATGAGGAAGACAAATATTAAACAAATAATTATTGTAAGTAATTAATAATTACAGGTGCACAATGATATAAGAGGGCAGCCAAATAAACAGGAGGCATAAAGTTTAATATCTAATTTAAAACATCAAGGGCCACCCCGGTGGCTCAGTGGTTGAGCATCTGCCTTTGGCTCGGGTTGTGATTCTGGGGTCCCGGGATCGAGTCCCGCGTCGGGCTCCCTGCATGGAGCCTGCTTCTCCCTCTGCCTGTGTCTCTGCCTCTCTCTCTCTCTCTGTGTCTCATGAATAAATAAATAAAATGTTTAAAAAATAATTTAAAACATCAACATATTCATTTATAGTTCATTTCATAGATTGCCATCACTTTAAATTTTTACTATTTTTCCTCTATTTACATCTGCACTGTAGCTTAAAAATATCTGAGGCCAGCTATTCTCATTTTGTTTTCATAATGCTTTGTCTTTTTAAAATTTGCTTATTAAAAAATAATAAATAAATAAAATTTGCTTATTATTCCAAATAAATTATTGTCTACTTGTGAAAAGTGGACATCTCCATACTATCCATACTACTCAAGACACCTAGACTATGTTCATAATACATATCTATATTAATTCAAGTCCTATTATAGACCATTAAAGGTTTGGGGAGTTTTCTTTATAAAATTACATGTGTTTTTCATTTTATATTCTAATAGAGTACTATGGATATATAGCATCTTTAATTTAAAAAATAAAGTAGGTTCTAGGGGAACACAAAGGCAGGTGAAGAATTTTAAACAAACAGTTATGAAAAAAAAAAGTTTAATTGTCCAAAAGATACTTTAGTCATCTCTGTTTATGGTATGATTATCTTATCTTATTCTTCATTTCTTCTATTTTCATTTCTTATTTCACTTGGCTTTTTACTTAATCGTAACTATATTAAGATCATCCTGACTTGTGGTTTTATTTTTTTAATTTTAATTTTATTTATTTATTTTTTAAATTTATTTATTCATGAGAGACAGAGAGAGAGAGAGAGGCAGAGACACAGGCAGATGGAGAAGCAGGCTCCATGCAGGTAGCCCAATGTGCGACTCAATCCCAGGACCCTAGGATCATGCCCTGGGGCAAAGGCATGAGTCAAACTGCTGAGCAACCCAGGCATCCCAAGACATGTGGTTTTATAGATGGTAGCTTACTACTTCTTATTTCAATTCCTAGATAAAAACCCATTTTAGTTGAGACTCAATTTAAGTTTTGTTTTTTCAATTATTTAATTTTCTTTCTTATTTAATAAGTGAATATCACTTCCCTTTGTCTTCTCTTTTCTCTTTCTTTTCTCCATTTTCTATTTTCATACTTTGCTTTTCAAATCATTATATCCATTTTCATCATATATCATGATTAGGTGTGGTGAAATATAAATTAGAAAAACTAAGTTCCAGATTCATTTTTTACTATTAAAAATTATGACAGTATAAAAAGCATCTAGCCTGTCTGAATTTTAATTTAGCATATTTATATCAAAAGTTGCAACTAACTGATTTCTTAATCTCATTATATAAACTTCTCATTGTCTACATTCCTACATTTATTTTGGGTGGAACTAATCACTGTCACTTTTTCATTCAACATTCATTCAAAACAATAATTTAACACCTTAATCTATGCCAGGAATTTTACCAAGTATATGTCATGAGGGAGAGGCACTTCTCATAATATCTCGATTCTTCTGTTTATCTGTGACATCGAAATAGTTATCTCTTTAAATAGAGCTCAAAGGACAGATTCTTATGGTTTTTTTTTGTTGATTGAAGCAGTTTTCATCATACAGCTTATTCAAATATTCAAAATTTTATTTTGATACTGTAACTATTATGAACTGAATTGTGTTCCCCAAAAATTCATATATTGAAGCACTAATCTCCAATGTGACTATATTTGGATAGAGGACCTTTAAGGAAGATATTAAGGTTAAATGAAGTCATAAGAGTAGGACCCTAATCCAATAGGATTGGTGTCTTTATAAGTAGAGGCAAGACCCTGTGAGGACACAGTGAGAAGATAGGCATCTGCAGGCCAGGAAGAGAGGCTTCACCAGAAACAATTCATGCCAGCACCTTGAATCTTAGAATTCTGGCCTCTAGAACTCTGAGATAATAAATTTCTATTGTTCAAGTCATGTAGTCTGTGGTATTCCGTTGCAACACCCCGGGCAGACTAAGAGAGTAACCAAAGATGTACACTTTAATGTAAAATTAAGAGAATGGTTTTAATCACAGAAGGTGTTTCCAAGTAGTAGAAAATGACACCAACACACTAGAAGAACTATTACTCATCCAGGTTATATATTCCTCTTACCTAATGAAACTCAAAGAAAAGTCTACACTTCTCCAACAAGTCAGAATAGCTTTTTTTTTGGAGATTTTTATGAGCTCTTTTTATCTCATCTGGTATGTAAATGTGGTTAGGTGTTCCTCAAGTATGTTCTCACTTTTTTTTAAATATTGTATTTATTTATTTGACACAGAAGTGAGAGAGCACAAGCAAGGGGAGCAACAGAGGGAGAGGGAGAAGCAGGGTCCATGCAGGGCTTGATCCCAGGAATCAGGATCATGACCTGAGCCAAAGGCAGACACTTTACTGACTGGACTGAGCCACCCAGTTGCCCCTTGTTCTCACTCTACAGTATCTCCATTCAATTTAATTCATACCATGACCTTAATTTTGATCTAAGATGATAATTTCTAATTCTTTATCTTTTTTTTTTTAATATTTTTTTTAATTTTTTTTTTTTTTTTTTTATTTATGATAGTCACAGAGAGAGAGAGAGAGAGAGAGAGAGGCAGAGACACAGGCAGAGGGAGAAGCAGGCTCCATGCACCGGGAGCCTGATGTGGGATTCGATCCCGGGTCTCCAGGATCGTGCCCTGGGCCAAAGGCAGGCGCCAAACCGCTGCGCCACCCAGGGATCCCCTCTAATTCTTTATCTTCAGCTGATGTATATCCAGAACTTAAATCCAGTTCAGCAAAACACTTGCTAGACATACAGCTTTTGCTGTTTTCTGAGCATCTGTACCTACACATGTGCAAAACTGAACTCATTATCTTCCCCCTTCACATGAGCTGATTCTTCTGTGTTTATCATTCCTGGGAATAGAATCATTATAGATCTGATTTATCACATTAGAGTTATCTTCATCATTTAATTGCTGAATTTAATAGATTTCTAAGCCAACAAATGCCTACACCCTAAGCATATCTCAGATTTTATTTTATCAATCTCTATAGCACCTAACATATTTAGGCAAACATCATCTCTAACTTATAAGCATTTCTCCCTACAGTTAGACTCCTCACATCCCTGCATCCATTCTTTGTACAGCAGGGGAGAGCTTTCTATATTCCAGGTTGAACACTTATTTCAATAGCTTCCTTTTGCCCCAAAATACTGTTTGAATGTTCTGATGAGGTTTAGAAAATGGGTCCCATTTTCTGGTAATTTGCCCCAGATTACCTCTTTCTTTTATCCTAATTCTTACTACTCTATCTTTTGAGGCATGATAAACTCTGTTTAAATAATTCTAGTGTCTTAAAATAATAAAAATTCTAGTGTCTTAAATGGGCAACAGTAATAACTACAGCAAACTTTATGATGATGATGATGATGATGATAATTACTGATAGCATATTTATTGATTACTTACTCTGGGCTAGTAACGCATGAAAGGCATACATACACAAGTATGTCAAATCTCCAAAACATAATTTTGATATAGAAAATATTATCACTGGAATTTACCAGACTTCGAACTTAAATGACCTCTCCAAAATAGTTCAGCACTAGAATTCAAATCTAACTCTACTGGACACTGATGTATGAGGCTATACTGATTCCCATGCATCCTCTGCCTCTATAGCTTATACGTTTCCCTTTACCCACAAATCTCCATCCCCTTTTAGCATCGCTATCTATCCTTTGGTTTTCTAAGGTCTCAGACATCAATTCCATGAACGAATCTTCCAAGATAATGCACCTACACCAAGAAATAATAACTTAGTCCCCTATTTGATTTAGGGCAAAGACACTATATTTATTATATATTCATTACACATATCCTATAGAAATAAATTTGTAATTACATGCATATATATACATATGTATATATACAGGTATGTGTATATATAGACATGCATATATATTTACAAATGTGAAACAGAAACATTAATTAATAGGTTTTAGAATTGCTTACTGTTGAAATTCCACCCTGTTATAACATTGTTTATTTTGTTAATTTAAATTCTGCTTCAATATTCCTTAATTAAAATGTATTAGTGGTCAATATTTCCTTGAAAGCTAGTCAAGAAGTCTTTATTCATGCATAATTACTTTGCAGATAATAGTAGGGAAAAACAATCAAACAGCTGCAAATTAGACCTCTATTGGGATATTTTAGAACATTTTTTGTCCATGTAGTTAATTAAAAATCAGCCCATATAATGGTATAAATTTGGGTTACTTTATTAAATAGTCATGTGGTACAGATGTAGCTTTTTATTCATTCCCTCTCTCTTCTCTTTCCCTCTGACTCGGCTTCTGCCTCTCTCTCTGCTGCTCTCTCCTTTTTCTACTTCCTCCCTTCCTCCTTCACAAGATGCTGCAATATTTTCTAATATATAAGACTAGAAAAATTTGCATTTCAGAGGAAGGTTAGTTAATATCAATATGAGCTTTGCAGAGTAAAGATCATTCTATGACAGTATCCTCCTACTTCTTTAAAAATACCATTAATTAAACCATACTCGAGGTAAGAGACATGTTTTATGAAAACTAGAGCATGATGTTCTCTGTTTAATTCTCAGTACTAACAACACTATGTAAAATTTTAAAATTATATCAATGGACCTGTAGCACATAGAAGATTGAACTGCAGAGTTCAAGATATCTAAAACCCATGCATTATTAAAAGAACAAAGATACTGATTAATGTTTAATGTAGAAGGTTAAATATGTATGCCAAAAGTTAGGTTTAGCCATTAAAATATAAAAATAGAATTGTGATTTTAAAGTACATTAAAAGAACATGTAAAACTAGAGCAATCAAATATAAGGTATTAAAAAATAATACAAAGAAACTCAATAAAACAGAAATCAATGAATAATAGCTTAGAAATATGTCAAATATAAGTTTATCACACTAATATAACTTGACAATAAAAGACAAGAATATGCCTTTCAAAATATCTAATGATGAGCTCTTTACAGAAGACATATATAAACATGTTAACATAATGTTACAAAGTAGTTGAGTAAAAAAGGTGAATGAGAAAAGATGAATATTAGCCAGATTATGGCAGCACTATTATTAGTAAAATAAGGCAAAAAACATGAACAAACTGTGTCACTATAACACAGAATACTTTTTCAGGAAAACAATGAAGATTACATTCCAGTTAGTGTTCTTAAGCACATTACATTCATTGCCATAACCACTCCACAAAACACTCTAAGATTACTAATATTCCCATTTTGCAGATAATGAAGCTGAGAGAAAAGTAAAACTATGATTAAACACCATTGTGTGATGGAGATTCTCTCCTTCTTTCTCAATATTTACCCAAAAGCACTGAAATTAGAATTGCAAAAAGATACTGGCACTTCAAAGTTTGGTGCAGCATTATTCACAATAGCCCAGATATGGATATAACTTAAAGTCCATCAACAGGTTAGTAAAGAAAATATGGTATATATATATAATTGAATATCAATCAGCCTTAAAAAAAAGGAAAATCTTACCATATGGAACAATATGGATGAACACAGAGGACATATGCTAAGTGAACCAAGCCAGTCACAGAAGGACAAATAAATACTACATAATTTCATTTACATGGGGCATCTAAGATAATCAAATCATACCATCAGAGAGTAAAATGACAGGTGCCAGGGACTGAGGGTAAGAGGAAATCGCAGTTGCTAATTAAAGGGCATAAAGTCTCAGGGCACCTGGGTGGCTCAGTCACTACAGCGTCTGACTCTTGATTTTAGTCTAGGTCTTTACCTCAAAGTCGTGAGTTCAAGCCCCACATTAAAAAAAGGTGGGGAACATAAAGTCTCCATTAGAGATATGCTATACAATATTGTCCTTATGTTAACCATATTGTATTGTACACTTAAAAATTAAGAGTCTCAATCTCACATTAAGTGCTCTTACCACAATACCATAAAATGAAAATAAAGCTTGAAATTCTCCTTGAAGCACTATGTATGAGCTTGTCCACATAGTTCAGGATTATGTAGTCATGATTTTCACCTGGTTTAATTGATCACACCACTTGACTAAGATTCCATGCACATATCTTGGTTGGTTCATAATCTGAAGAAAAGTACATCTTGCACAACCAAGGAACTACATTGGGGGGACACACTTGAATGTTTTCCATCTCTTTATGGTAGGTTGTGAATGCTTTATCAATTATTGTGTCATGTTTTCTACAATTATTAAAACATTATGTGAATACACATTGTAGAAATTTGCAAGTCCCCTTAATTATGCAACCCTAAACAATCGCTACAAAATTTCACCAAACATTTTATAAAATATAGATATTTATTAAAGCCCTAAAAATAAAAATCATGATTTTTAAAAAATATTTATTTATTTATTCATGAGAGACACAGACTGAGAGAGAGAGAGAGAGAGACAGAGAGACAGAGACAGAGACAGAGACATAGGCAGAGGGCGAAGCAGGCTCCCCAAGGTTGCCTGATGCGGGACTCCATCCTGGATCCCAGGATCACGAACTGAGCCAAAGGCAGGTGCCCAACTGCTGAGCCACCCAGGCGTCCCAAAAATCATGATTTTAAAGCCTTCAGAAAATATACAGAGTGTTATTATATGAGGTCAGGGTAAAGAAAAATATTTTTAAATGAGTATAAAATTCACAAACTCTGATAAGAAGATTGGTCAGGTTAACTTTATGAAAAATATTTTAAATCTATAAATCCAAAGATAAAGACTAAAGGTCACAGATTGAGAAACAATACTTGTAATATATATAAAATGAGTAAGGTCAAAAGAATATTAGATGCTTCTTGAACAACAACAAACAGCCTAAAAAGATAATTGGAAAATTGGATGGAAGGCAGATTTACATGAAAAGGAGGCTTGAGTGTTAATAAATATGAAAAATTCCTGTGTCCTGACTAGTAATTAAAATATCAAATGAAAATCATAAGATGCTATTTTAGGTTCTTTGATTCTTTTGACTGACAAAAAGAAGAAAATTGGTAAAAAAAATTAATCTTTATAATTGGCGAAAATAACAACTGTTGGTAAAGACTTGGGAAACAAAAACTCTAATACACTTCTAATTAGAGTATAATTTGACACGACCGCTTTGAAGAGCACTTTGGCAATACTGAGTAAAGCTGAAGAAAGACGTCAAGAGTTAAGCCACATCATTCTACTTCTAAATGAATACATCGAGAAAAATATTACAGATATACACACAGGCATATACATATATTTTCCATCATTTCCTGGTAGAAAATTAGAAAAAATCTTTTAACATTATTATTCATTCACTAGAGTATTATACTGTCATTCAATGAATGGGGCTAAATCTTCATGTATTTTTTTAAAGAATTTATTTATTTATTTATTTATTTATTTATTTATTTATTTATTTGACACAGAGAGAGAGGCAGAGACATAGGCAGAAGGAGAGCAAGCTCCCTGTGGGGAGCCCGATGTGGACTAGATCCCGGGTCCTGGGATCATGCCCTGAGCCGAAGGCAGATGCTCAACCACTGAGCCGTCCCTAAATCTTCATGTATTAACTTGCACAGACCCAAAAAGTTTATGTGGAATGAAAAAATAAAGTTGCAAAAGGATACATATAGTTTCATAATATTTCTGTAACTATTAAAATACAAAAATACTATATATCATTTGTGCACACAAAAATATGTGACAAATACATCAAAACAAAGATAACAAAAACAAACATTTTGTCTCATTGAAAATCTGTCAAATGTCATTTGATCAATGAAATAAATTTCAACAAAAATGTTTAATTTTAATTTTTCATTAGAAATTTAATTTTAATATTCTAGATATTATAGATACATAGGTATTGACATCCAAGAGAAGTAGTGAATGGATTATTATAGAAATATAACTATTTGCTTTAAAAGCAATATATAAACTGCTTTCAAATAATTAGAAAATCACACATTCTTGACTTCTAACTAATAATAAAAATTAACATAGGCAGTTAAAGGCAAAGCCTATAACTTACTATAGGCTAGTTACTTTTTTACAAGCTTTATAAATTCTAACACACTTAACACTGAAGAAATAATATGAGGCATATGAGAATTATAAGTGAGGGAACAGGTCTGGAGCATTTAGGAAATTTCTCCAGGTTACATAACTGCTAAGTGACTACTGCTAAGTGACTGAGCTGATTTTTAAATCCAGACAGTCTAGTTTATGTTATTAACCATATACTCTACTGAATCTCAATGTGCCCTAAACACAAGTTGACTTTTAATTGTCATTGGGACCTCTGGTCACTCAAATAACTCAGAATTTATAATTAGACAAATGGAAATCAATCCTCTCAAAAAGAAATGTATCTGCTGGAGAGCCTGGATTTTCTCAGATTATTACGTATTGTTGATTATCATTATTACTGCCTTCTTTGGTTAATTTGTTCTCTTGTTTAGCTATGAGTTTATAATCATTTGTTTTATTTCACTCTGGATGTGGCTCTGTTTCTCTGATGAGGCTGGGCCAATATCCCCACTTATTTCTGCTGCCAATAACGAAGAGTTAGAAAGATCCTATTTACGCGTGTTATTATTTTCAATGTAAATAGTTAGCCACAGCTGCTGCAATTTTCCCAATTGTAAGACAGAAAAATGAGGCAGGGAGAGGAGGGCACAAATACATCTATTAACTCTCTAGTCATTCAAAATAAAATACAAAAAAAGACCAAGTAAGAATAATTTGCTTCCAGGGCACCAAACTTCAAATTGAATGGACCTACATAAATCCCATCAATACCTAACAAATACAATAAGCATAATCATAAGACAGGCTTGTAATTAGTAATTTTTTAAAGTTTATACTCATATGGGATTTTTTAGAAATCTCTGTTTAATTACCCCACGTAGCCAGTTGGTAAAGAACAATAAGGTACTAGATAACATAATTTTTTTAGTCAACTAATAAAAAATGCCTTTATGCACATTTTAAACAAGTAACTTAGAATAACACTGCATGACTTAAACATTAGTTGAGTGCAAATATGTATGATTAAAAATTTGTATCTTAAAAAAATTTGTATCTTCAAGTCAAGACTTGTGAAATGAATCCATGTTAATATGACTTTCGTTCATCCATTTTCACTGTGTATAATATTTAATTTTATGACTATACCATGATTTATATGTCCTTTCTACTGTTAATGGATACATAGGTGCTTCCTTTTTTTTCTTGTTTTGCTGTTACAAATAATGCTCTTTCCAACAACTTTTAACATATATTCTTGGGAGCATATGAATATATAGAATAGAAGTACCATTCTTATGAGGTTTTAAAACAAGTGAAATAATAATATACAATTTAAAATGCACAAATATATAGTAAAAATATAAATAAGTATATTGAAAATTAAAATACCAAAGTCAAGACAGCAATTATCCCTAGGAAAGAAAGGGTTCAGATGGGATTTTTACTACCCTGGCCTTGTTAGTAAGGCAGGATACATGTAAGTGTGCGTTTGTTCTCCTATATCTCTGCATTTTGTATATTCCCAAATATTCC
Organism: Vulpes lagopus; assembly: GCF_018345385.1. NCBI lineage: Eukaryota > Metazoa > Chordata > Mammalia > Carnivora > Canidae > Vulpes > Vulpes lagopus. The sequence continues at coordinate 49,461,624 of NC_054829.1, read as the reverse complement.
AACAAATTAACGAAAAGTTGAAAAGTTAAGTTAGGTGAAAATTTAAGGTAAGAATAATCTGAAGGACAAAAGTGTCTTCCCACTCGAGATTTTATAAAAATGATTTAGTAAACTGTCATTTCTCATTAAAGCCGTTGATTACATGTCACAATCTGTGGTAAATAGCTTCTAAAATGACCCCCCATGATTCCCTCCTTCTGGTATGCATGTCCTCCTGTAAGCTTCTCCCTTTGGGTGTAGGCTAGATCTAACAATTCACTTCTAACAAAGAGAATATAGCATAAGTAATAGGACTTCACCTCAAAGATTACATTACAAGGATTCTATGGCTTTCTACTCGGGTGCTCACTCTTGTTCTTTTGCTTGCTTGCTCTAAGAGAAGCTGGTTATAATACTGTGAGCTGTCATGTGGCAAGGAACTTTTGTCTCTAGGGACCAGGCAGGGAGGATGTGAAGCTTTCCAGCAATCATAAGTAAGCTGTGAAGAGAATCTTCCCTCAAGAATACCTTGAGATGACTGCAGTCCTGGCTATTTGGTGACAGCCAGAGGCTCTGAACTCAATGACCTAGTTGAGCCATGATGGGATCCCTGAGAAACATAAACTATGAAATAGTAAATGTTATTTTAAGCTAGTAGGTTTGGGGGTAATATATTATTCAGCAATAAATAACACATTATACTTAGGAAAAGAACATAAACTGGACTATGAAATTTTTTAAAAAAGATTCTATCAGTAAAAGAGAATAAAAATGAAATATTCTTAATATAATAAAAAAGATGATTAGCAGAGAGAATTTCGAGCATTACAGAGCAAGGAGATCCACAAGTCCTCAAATCCTTGCCCCAGAAGGCAACAAACATTCCAAAACTCCTGTGTCAATTTTGATCGAGGCTATACCACAAACTGAGAAATATTTATTCACAATAATTACTGAACTTTTAGATAAGAAGAGCACGAATCTGTGATGTTTATGCTTGTGGGTACTCCCCTACCCCCAACCAGGTTCTATCTTCATGGACGTCGAAGCAAGTGTTAGAAACACATTATACAGCTGTTGCTAGAGACAGCTCGCTTGACTGACGTGTTTTCAGAGAAAATTAAGCACGCAGGAGGGCCAGCAGCTCTGCTATTCTAAGTTTTCACTCCTGATCTGACTCTGTCCTTCTGTGGCATGCATTCCCTGTCTCTCCGTCTCTCTCTGTTTCTGTTTCTGTCTCTGTCTCTCTCCTTCCCCACCCCCTCTCACAACATACACACACACAAATACACATTAAAATTTATCAGCAATTGATTATTAGTTGCTACTACTCTAACCAGAGTTAAAACCATCAGATAGATTGTTCCTTTGTAAAAAATAAAAAATATTTTTAAATATTTTGTAAAATATTTTGTAAAAAATAAAATAATTTTTATTGTAAAATTATATTTGTAAAAAATATTCCCCCAAGAATGACTGACAAGAAAGCATTGGGTGATGATACTGCCCCAAGAGTCATGGAATAGATCTGGCTCAACTACATCTCCTATGGCTGTCCAGAATCATAAGAATAGGCAAAAATATGATTTCTGGTAACCACAGCTGCTGACATTGAGTTGGCTGCTGTCATTTCTACTCTTCCTCATATAACATGTAGTCTGAATCCATCCGCTTTTCTTCCTCCCAATCATCTCTTTAACAAAAATGCCATCACTGATTTTTTAGGTTTAATCATGACTGTAAAATGCCTGTACCATTGGGCAAACAAGCATCATTTAATTTTAAACCCAGAGTTATTTCCTAAATCATGAAAACAGCTACTGCATTTCAATTTATATCTAAACCCTTAATGTGAGAGGCAGAGCTCAGATACATGGTTCTTGAAGAGTAACAGACTTAAGCTTTCAATCACCATGTCAGGTAGGAGATGGACTTAGCAGTCTGGAATCATTTCTGGTGGTCTTTCCCACTGATATGGTGATAATTAACACCGAAAACCCACCTCAGTGTAGCAAGAAAAAGAAATAATGAGGCTGTGTTCTAACACCCTAGTAAAATATCACTCTTTCAATTACTTCTCCAGGATTTCACTTGTCTGCCAACTCTCATTGTTTCTCTCATTTATCTGTTGCTCTTGCTGTAGGGTAGTGGCAACATCTTACAGTAGTTCTTGGATTTCTGGCTTCCTTATTTACCAGGGCTCTGATAAATTCAAATCAGTTTGACCTATCACAACATCTAAAATGAGGCTAGAGCTGATCCTGTGCAAATTGAAATGCACAGCATCTTCTTTTTGTTTCCATGTAATGTCTGGAAATGACCACTTTGCTGATCTAGGAGTCAGAACCTAATGACCCTTTGCAATGCTGCTGTGGCAAAATAGCATGAATGTGTAATGAGTCTCACAGACAGCAATATACACAGCCTCCCAGGACAGCAAGCCAGGTCCAAATCAATTACATGGGTGGGAAGGCCTGCCTGTCTCTCTGGGCTGAAATATTAGGCAGTTAAGACATGTTGTACTGTATTAACACATCTGTTTTCAAGGCGTGTGTTCTTTGGAATTCTTCTCAGACTCTCCCGTGGAAAAACATAAATATCAGCAAATTCAATAATTTGCTTCACAGATCAACTTGAATGTAAGGTCAAAGTTCTCAGAAATGACACAGTCCTTAAAATATTATCTTTGGTTATATAAAAAAAATGAACACATCTCTATGAGATTGCCATATCTGTATGACAACATGTAACCTTTAGTCTTATAATGTCCAGATGATCATGATGACATACAAATTATTACATATTTTTCTTTCCTTTCCCCCCTTAACAAAAAGAATTTTACCAGTATTCAGGCACAAAAGTTTCTGTGCCTTTTAAAAATACTTATCTTGATGGGACACCTGGGTGACTCAGTGGTTGAGGTTCTGCCTTTGGCTCCAGGCATGATCTTGGAGTTCTGGGACTGAGTTCCACATTGGACTCGCCACAGGGAGCCTGCTTCTCCCTCTGTCTGTGTCTCTGCCTCTCTGTATCTCTCATGAATAAATAAATAAGATCTTTAAAAGCATACTTATCTTGGGATCATCCCATTTTAAGAAAGAGTACTAGAGAGTTCTCATTGGACTAAGTTAACTGGCCCCTTAAAGCCTTCTCTAGGAAGCAGTTTCATGATAAGTTGTTGGGTATGATGAAATCAAAATAAAACCAAGCTCATAAAACCAAGAAACCACACACACACACACACACACACACACACACACACACAAACATGCACTCTATGGTTTTGAACTGAAGATTCAGATAAAGGGACAACACATAGATAAAGATGTTTTTAAGTTACACTAGGATTGCAATTAGATAATTAGATGGATCTCTGTTTCTCTGTCTCTCTCTGCAACAACTGTACAAAGTTATAACCATTATTCTATTTTTTAGCAATAAAAAATTCAAGTTTAAACACACTTTCTATAGCCATTTAGCTATTAAACACTGAGGCAGGACCAATGAATGTATTGCTTGTGTTTTCTATTACAACCTATCACTTTTTTACTTATTTTATGTATTCTGGAATGACTGGGATATGAATGTGATAAAACACACAAGCTCTCATTTTTTTATCTTTTTCATTTTTTTAAACTTTTTCTCTTCTGTGCATTAAAGTACAATTCCTACATTTCAGCACAGACTTCAGTATATTGGTTAAACAAAGATAGTATGCATTCTATTTAAAACCAGTAGGGTGAAAATTTTCATTCTTTCAACTTCAAGATGCACTCTTTTCATCCACACATTACTTATAATTTGAGTTTCAATTATTGTATTTAATTCTTCAAATTTCCATCAATGTTGGCACTAGTTTTTACATTTATTGAACTACTATGAAAAGCATCCTCTTTCAACAAAAATATGGCCTAATAATCCAAAGATAATAATATTACCATTTAACTAGGGAATAGAGAAAATATGTCCCCCTAGGAACATATTTAAAATCTTTACATTAATTTAAAATTCCAGTCTTTGAAAATACCTATTAATGAAATGTGGAAGACATTAAGGCCTAGAATCTATACTACATCTCACAGCAGGATGCGTTTGATAAACTGGTTTTATTGTGCCATGTGAAAATGATTAACAGGAACTTATATCTACAAAGTTTAACTATCCTCATATTAGGTTCAGATATTAACCTCCTATTAATATTCAGATGAGGAAATAATTGCTGATTTAAAAAATATTTAAGAATGAGAAGTTCTAACAGTTCATTGATTTGTGTTATATAACTCAGATAGGTATTTAAATGCTATTGCAACAAGAATTCAAAGCTTGCTTTAGTCTGTAACTGACAACTGGGTGTCAAGAAAAGAGCTAAGGAAGTTTTAAGTAAATTGTATATTTTCTTCATTCTGTGGATGATACCTTAAATGCATGAGACCTACAGAAAATAACTATAACAGTCATCTAAAAATTATGCCCACCAAAGGACAAGAATAAATTAAAAACTGCACTTAAAGTTAAAGCCTGCACAAACAGAAAAATCAGCAAATTATGATTTTTTGAGCATTCTAATATCAAGACTAATATTAATTTAATGATCGTTTCTTCTTATATATTCTATTTTGGGACATTCCAGACATTCAGACTTTAGAACTACAACTAGTTTATACATAGTTTTATATTTATAGTTATATAATGATATATGTGACACAAGTTAAATATTATGCTTATTATAAGGAATAATTTTAAAATAAGATCTTTACATAATTATTTTTCAAGCTATTTAATTTCTAACAATATTGTATTCATAAAAAGAAAATATGTTTTCTGCTTTTCATTAGTCCTTTTCAGAGAAGGATCACGAAACAAATTTTCCCTTGAAAAAAAATTTATGTAAAACAATCATGTGAAAACATTCACTACTCATTAAGTATATTACAAGAAATGTAATACATAGTTGGAGTAGTAATAGTATAATAGTAGTATAAGCAAAAACAGCAATAATAGTAGTAGTAGTAGTAGTTGTTGTTGTTGTTGTTTTAATCTACTCAACCTAGAGGGGGATAATCCTATTTTAATACTATAGCATCGTATTAATTGATTGATCACTTACTATATGTTAACACATCAAGTCAAGTTTGGTTCGCATTTTGTTATTTAATCCTCTCAAGAAACTTGAGATACAGAAATCATTATTTCCATTTATTATATAAGAAAACTGATGTTCAGTGGAAACTGATGTTCAGTGGTTTTCAATACTTTAATTAAGATGAAATAGCTTCTCAGTGTTGGAGCCAGAATTTCAAAATATACTATCTGTTGCCCAAGCTTATATTTTTGCAACTACTTTGCACTGTACAATAACTTTAGGTAGTATATCACAGGAGATATAGTATAGACACAGACTTTGTGGCGTAACATTAAACAGCTAAATACAGTAGCATTTATAAGACCTTCACATTTAAAACAATTAAAAATTATGTTCATTCCTTAAAAGTATCTTTTCAACTCTGGATTCATGTGTCATAATACACAACTTGAGCATTTCTATAATACATATTTATAAGGATTCACTACTCCTATTGACTGAATGTTTATGCTTCATCTCCCAATTATTATGTTGAAATATAAACCCTCAGCAGGAGGGTATTAGCAGATGGAGCCTTTGGAAGGTAATTAGGTCTTGAGGATGGAGCCCTCATGAGTGGTATTGGTGCCTTTATCAGAAAAGACACCAAAACTTGCTCTCTCTCTCCAATCTTTGCCATGTGACAATACAAAGAGACGGATTTTTACGTAGTGCTATTCTCTCAATCTAACAAAGCATTATGAAAAAGTTAAAGTAAGCATCTCTGGCAGAAATATAATAGTTATGTAAAATATTCATTTTCTACAAATGTTTTTATTTCACTAATTTGTTGCTTTAAAACTATATTTTCACCAGAAATGACCAGCTGCAATAGCATGCTAGTGCTAGAGTGGACCTTAGAATATTAGAATATTTCTCTCAACTCTTCATATTTCATGGTGACTACTAATTTATTCATACAAGTAATGACATAGTTGGATGAGGCTTAGCTTCCTGATTACCAATAAGGTACTCTTTGATTACCAATAAGGTACTCTTTGATATCATGCATATCAAAGAACAATCATATATTATGCCAAATACATAATAGGAAAAAAAAAAAAACAAAAACAAATACATAATAGGCATGTAAGTGTCTGTTAAATGATTTAAGCAGAGGCTATATAAGGACAGTTTCTTCCTTCACTGTATTCTCAGATTGCTGCTAATGTTTCAGATCCATTTGCTAAGAATAGAGATAAATTTGTTACTCACAAGCATGAGAAGACCAAAATGTATAACAAATTGTCACTGCAAAATCTGGATTGTTAATTATAACAGGATTCTTCAATAAATTTAAAATACAAAACCATACCATGGATCTTAGTAGTATAAAAATGCATGTGGTATTTATAATATTAAAACTAGCATGTGGACCCAGTAAGGTTAGGGGTAAAGGAGAGAGAAAATTAGGAAATTAAAAAATAAACAAAGAGAACAGATACTATGAAAAGTAGAGTAATAAATAAAACAGAATAGATGTTCAATGCATATATAATATATAACATGATATATATTATTATGTTGACTTATAATAAAAATATAAAATGGTTATTAAAATATTTCCTTTATGTTACATATATGTGCATATATATACATATTTCTATATACAATGTGCATACAATACATATGGGCAAGGGATGAAAAGGAAGAAGAAAGAATATGAATGGTAGAGAGTGCCTTAGCACAAAAATGTCATCAAATGTCACTACATAGGTTTTTTTAAATTTATTTTTCTCTAAAGTAAAAAATACCAATTACAAAAACTAATACTAATACATAATTAGAAAACCCTGTTGAATATATAAAAGCACACCAAGTACAATGGAAAAGGATATTATATTTCTAGAACTTATACAGAACAGATTTGGTTTAGTGAAAGTACTAAAGTAATAATTGATTAATTCATGTACCAGATTGGTTTTTCATTACTCATATGTGCAGTCTCTCCTCTCTTCCTATTCTTACTACATCATCTGCTAATCTGTCCACTCCATCAACTTCTCGAGGAACTTTTTTTGCACCTAGTTTACAACCTCACTTTCCACCATGATTCCTGCCATCTCAGTCAGTGCTTTCAATATCCACATCAATACTGTATCCATCTTCACTAGCTCGATATTCCCCTATTACCCATTACTTAAAGGATGATAACTTTCACTCCAGCTCAGCCACCCTCTCAAATCATTACCTAGATCGTGAAATCCCACAAAGGCATTCTGTCTCTGTCACTGTAAATGTGCAGATGTTTCCTTTCTACATGGGCTTCCTATATTCTATGCCCATTAACTGTGCATCTGCAGGTTAAACTAACTGAGCCTTCCGTGCTGTTTCACAAGCCTCTTTTCCAAATAAATGAAATTTCCCAATCCTCATATCTGTTCCGGATATGCAAAATCTTCTTCATATGTCTAACCCAACCTCTACGCACATTCTCACCAAAGGTGACCTTATATTTTAGTAGACCGAAATGGTCAACAGATATGCACTGCTTTGCTTCCCAGCCACTGTGAGGCTACTTTATCTGTATCTTTTCCTATCTCCTTCTTGCTTGTCTGGCTATTACAAAGCAGAAAGTCTTTCCCCAAATTATCTATCTGAGCTTTTGATTTTATTCCCTCAGAATCTCAGTCTCATCAAATACCTCTGCTGTCTTGCATCATTTGTCTTCTTTGTACTCAGTTTCAGTATCTGTGATATGGAACAGGTGCACATTTAATGAATTTAACACACATGAAGTGCTTGACATAGTGTATGGTACATGCAGAGTACTATGAAATGTTGTATTTTATTATTATTAGTTAAGTAGTGATACTTTGATAGTGATACAATTAATTTTATATGCCTGATACAGTCTTTTGTACTTACACATAAATAAAATCAGAATGATACATCCACTGCCTCTTCTTTTCCTTCCCACATTTTTCTTCTAGACATCCTTTGTTGAGTTTTTAATATGTCAATCACCATTCTAAACCTTTATAGTTGTAAGAATTAAATAACAAAATCCTTACAATGGCTTAACACTTTGCCAAGTGAATAGCAGACACTTGATTAAGGTTAGGAAATGTAGTTATGATCACTAGATAATGACAACACCTATATAAATTAGATATCTGTTAGATATCATCATTAGCCCTTTAGAAAGGAGCTAAGCAAAAATAAATAAATAAATAAATAAATAAATAAATAAATAAATAAGCTAAGCAAAAATAAATGAATAGATAGATAGATAGATAGATAGGTAGATAAGTAAATAATAATAAATAAATAATAATAAATAATAGAAAGGAGCTAAGCAATTTTCCCAAGGCCGTAAAGCTAGTAATGGTAGAGATGGACACTTGTGATTAAATTAACTCATTGACTCTATTTCACTTATTCCCTACCCTTAGAAGCAGTATGCTAACTTCCTGATTTTTAAAAATCATTTCATTTCAGGCTTCCATCGATCTAAAATTTACAATACTGGCAATGATGACCATCCTTCTTGAAACTACTCCATATTGTCCCATATCCCTAGCATACTGCCTGTCAGTAGCAGTCTGGAGATGACCTTCCAGAACTTTGACTTTTGTCAGCCATTGAAGCAGTAGCAACTTTACCTGCTCCAACTAATTTTATCCTTACACACTGTATAATTCCAGTATTATTATCATCTCCATTTTTTAAAAGAGCAAAGTTAGTTGCATGAGGTTCAGAGAGTAAAAATCTGTGGAACATCTGGTTACAGAAATTATAGAATTGACAAGTTATGGATCCAAGACTGGAACCCAGTAGCTTGGCTGTGTGTATTCATAAGGATGACACCTTATTGACCCTCATGTCCAGATTAGTGGCACCTAATTGATACCCAATACATGGTGGTTGAACAAACGCTTGTGCCAAAATCATTATAATAAGTAACGAGGGGCTCCTGGGTGGCTCAGTGGTTGAGCATCTGCCTTGGCTCCGGTAGTGACCACAGGGTCCTGAGATCAAGCCCCACATTGGGCTCCCCCCGGGGAGCCTGCTTCTCCCTCTATTTCTCTTTTGATCTCTCTGTGTTTCTCATGAATAAATTTTAAAAAATTAAATAAATAAATAAATAAATAAATAAATAAATAAATAAATAGTTAAGGAGGGGCACCTAGGTGGCTCATCAGTTCAGTGTCTGACATCGGCCCAAGTCATGATCCCAGTGTCCTGGAATTGAGCCCTATGTTGGGTTCCCCATTCAGCAGGGAGTCTACTTGTTCCTCTCTGCCCCTCCATGTGTCTCATTCTCTCTCTCTCTCCCTCTCTCTCAAATAAGTAAATAAAAAGTTAAAAAAAAGTTAAGAGAAATATTTTCTATCCAGTTCTGGAGGGTTAAATACTTGAAAAGAGTTCTCAGTTTTCATGTGTGATTTGAAGCTAAAGTTTTGCCTTTATAGTCTTAACATATACTTATACCTATATCCAGATACTTCTATGTAACTATAATGAGGTAGAGATATTTGATTGATCTAATATCTGAAAACAATTTGCCCAAGAAGATTACTCTTTTTAAAAATATATTTGTAAGTGTTTAAGGTAAGGTGAAACCAGAAGGGCCAAAGGGAGATCCTAGTAGGCTTCAAATGAGGGCAATGTTATTTATCATGACAGAGGACTTGACAGCACATGAGAGAGAGAGACTCTTGTACTGCTCCAGAAAGGAAAAAGGAGAGAGGCATGTAGAGAAGGTACCAGGAAGATACAGACATCTGGATGCACTGAGGAGCCACAAGAAACCAAGATCAGTAATTCCACTCCGTCCAGGTAAGGCCATTTGTATTGCTGGATGCAAATCAGCCCATTTGTATTGCTGGATACAAATCAGCCTCCATCACATCACATCTGGACAAGTTTCAATAAACTCTACTATGTTCCTGGAGTGTTTGTGATTGCAGAGTTTTGTGTGAAATCAAGGGACCACACTTCCTAATTAGGCAAAACAGGATTTCACGGTGAAAGAGACAAAGGAGGAGAAGCCCAGGAGGCAGAGGGCTTTATAAACCAAAGCAATTCTCAGAAATCCTGAGGGAGAGCTTTGGACTTTGAGAGAGTATGAAAATGGCATGATGTTGAAGCATATGCCTCGTTCTGAATCAGGCATGATATCCTGGACTTGGACCAAGGATCTGTAATTGTTTAAGTGTCCACAAGAGATTAGATATATAACCACAGATAAGAACCACACTGTGGCTTTAGAGCTGGGAGAAAGAAGTTTCTACAACACTTCCTGAGTACACACTGTGGTTGCAAAGGAACAGACAAATAGATTTGAGGCTTTTAAACAAGGTTACAGAGAGGGTGAATCCTGAGAGGTGCCAACAGGAAAGATTAGAGTTGGCACAGTATAATATGTAGAAAAGTATGGGGATATTTAAAAAAAAGAATTAGAAGTATATACATAGTGAACATTTTCAAAGGATTATACAATCTTTAATGAAAAGCTTACTAATTAGTAACTTTTGTGCATATTGAGTGTGGTCAATTCCACCTCACTTTTTCCTATCAATTCTAGTCAGAACTACCAATTACAGTGATTCATTCCTGTTTTAGCACAACACTTCATGCTTACCTTGCAAGGAAAAAGTGTATAGAAGACAAAGCTAAATGGTCATGAGTGAGGAGTGAGAAAATTCAAGATCAACAATTAATTAAAATTGACCTTCATTAGAAAGTTATGCAGAGGATGTGTAGTGTGTGTTTACATGGCCTTCAAATAAAACAACACACAAACTCATCAGGAAAGGAAATTATGAAACAGAAACAGCAAACAAGGCTACCTCTTTTCACACACCTACTCATGTACTTACTGGCACACTGTATAATAATGTTACTTCATTTTAGGTAGGTTTTGCATTTTCTTCCAAACTGCACTGACAACTATATTTGTGTTCTTTCAAATATACTCTCTCATTCTTCTTCCTAATCCCTATTAGTTGGAACACCCTCTCCACACTTAGTAGTGTTCTTTAAGTTGAAGAACAAGCTTATTAACAATAGTTCAAGCAACTCAGGTCCACAGTGTTTTGCTGAGTTCGTGAAAAATAACACATTATCAAGGAAAACTTCTGTTTCTTTACTACCAACATTATTCGATTCCAAGACAATTTCATGGTGATACCATGGGCACACAGGTAGCAGATTCATTTCTAATACCTACTATGTCACCAATATACTATAAAGACTTAAGCTATTTATTTATTTTTTAAAAGATTTGATTTATTTATTTGACAGAGAGAGGGAGAGGGAGAAAGAACAAGCAAGGGGGAGAGGCAGACAGGGAAGAGAAGCAGGCTCCCTGCTGAGCAAGAAGCCCAATACAGAGCTCAACCCCAAGACCCTGGGGTCATTATCTGAGCCCAAAACAGATGATTAACTGACTGAGCCACCCAGGTGCCCCTTAAATAAGCTATTTAAAAGAGGACTGACCCACATCACAAGGGGGAAAAAAAGGAAGCTTCTGTCTTAATGCTTTCTCTCTTCATTTTTCACATTTCTAGAAGCTTTTTTTTTTCACGCTATAAAGTGCATATATATCCTTGCCTAGCAATTCTATCACACTCTTCATTGCCCATACAATGATATACAAACTATTTACCTTGGCATTCTGGGACACTGCCTAAATATTCAGAGAACATTTGCCCTATAACCCTTAACAAAATCAGTCTCTCCTGCCAACAAACTAGAATCATGCTCCCCTAAGAATTTCATACAAAATTCCCTACCCACACTGAACCAGTCCCACTCTCCCATTCAAAAATATTCTCCCTCTCTTACCTTGGCCCGAGTCTACTCTTTCTTTATAGCTTCAAGCCGTTCCTCCAATCATGCCAATCTTTACAGACTATTTCTTCCCCTGAACTTCTATAATACACATTTTTATTTATGATTTTACATCTATTTTTACTTCCAAAAGAGGCCAAAACTTATTAATGGTCAGGTAATATGCTTTATGTATTTTAAATATCCTCAAGTCAAATAGGTTTTCAGAAAATGTTTACTGATAGATCATATAATTTTTCAGACTATTTATTAGAAAAGGAAAGTAAATATTTTTGTATCAGAGATTTTATTTTTTCTTTTCCATGCCCCAGCACACACTCAAAATCTCCACTCTGGCTGGTTTTTTTGTTTGTTTGTTTGTTTAATTTAAATAATCCTTTCAATAAAAAAGAAATTCAGAATCAAAGAATCTAAAAATTTTTATGGTAATTAAGGATGCTCTAGTTCAATCTATTCATTTAGAAAGAAAAAAGAAAAAAAAAAAACTGAGAACCAGAAACATTGTCTGTCTATTGAAGTCATAATTTAACAAGTCTCAGGGTTAGCATAAGAAGAAATAGAACCATGATTCCTCAATCTCAGCTCAGCATTTCAGCTACTACAGCAAGTATCTTAAATCTGCTGCTCTGGATTACACTCTCTCTGATGATATGAACTGTGTTGCTTTTGTTTTAACACTCTGTTCTTAACACTGAGTCACACAGAAACTGCCACAGGTAAGTCATTTGAGAATTGTTTGTTGAATGAATACTGAATGGTTCAATATCTACAACAACATATGAAGTAGAATTTCACTCCCACAGAGGGCACTATTTAAAATGATTGTTTTCCAGATGTCAGCTTCTCATTGAAAACATTGCTCCATACTTACAGAGAGAGAAAAAAGAAAAAGGAAAGAAGTAGTAAGATTCTAACTCAGAGTTTTCCAACTATAGCATTCTGCGCTCTCAGTGATTTTCCGTTAAGAACACGAGTCATTTATCTTTTTCCCAGTAGAAATATGGATACCTGCCATCATTTCTTCATCTGAGTCTTTGCTTTGAGGAAATTTATAGGGTATTTCTAAGAATGCAGAGGTCATAAAAGAGAGGCAGTAAGTGTAAGGAAGGATGAATTCAGATATACATTCTGAAGGAATGAAGATCAAGGAGTTTGATTCTATTTTTGGGTGCCCTTAAGTAATTAATCTATCCCTCTACAAACACCTATTTCTTATACCCTACCTTAAGTTTGTGACAGAGCTCGTCATTTGGACAGGACTATATTAAGTAATGACATAAGGTGATCCTTGCTTTCCAGGGGTCTACAAGACCTTTGGAGAAATAAAATTTAGAGGTGTGAATCATCATGTAATACCTGTCAACATACACAGTAACTTTTAATATAGGTGTACAGTACCTTATATACAATTCTACAATTTCTTCTACATGATTCTGAAGTATATAAAGCTTTCAATAAGGAAAGTGTTTCCATAAGCCATTTGAAAGCAAAGTCTGAACATGACCTGAGCTCTTTTGATGACAAACGCTGCCTTCAAATGATTTGAGGATATTTATAAAGTTCATTTATTCTATCTCATGATTGACATGACTCAGGATATAGAGAGAACTACAGAATATTAATATTTTTCATCATGAAGTGCCCCAGGTCTCACTGTAATGTTACAAAAACTATTGTATGTTAACAATAAACTTTCTAAAATCTGAAAAGCTCTGAGTCTTAAAATGGCCTCAAGGCTTCACAAAATATATTGTAGACATGTAAAATAAAGAGGCAAGCAATCACACTACATTTCTGAGGCATAAAATTAAAAAAAAAAAAAGATACAATCCCCAGGAGAGGAGATGTAGCAAGAGCTCAAGCAATCAGCAAGGAAACTTGAAGGAGAGGCAAGATACCTGGGGCAACTGGACACAACAGAAATGAGGATGTGGTAGGAGACAGGACAGGGCAGTGTGGAGGTGGAAGGAAGACCAGGCTCTTAAGGCAGCAGGAAGAGGGCCAGGCCAACTAGAGTAGCTGAGAGGGGCAAGAGGAAGGCAGGGAGGGGGAGGGGAGGACAAGGAAAACATTGGTTTGAGAGGTGAGGGATTAAATTTCAACAAAATAGGAAAAAAAAAAAAAAACAAGCACAGGAAATTGTGTTTTAATTAGTAAAAAGTACACCATGAATGTGGAACTTTTAGTGCTAAGCACTGAGATGAGCTCTGAATTTAAGAGATTGACCTGGCAATGATATGCAGAATAAATTTCAGGAGAGTGCTATTACTGTAGGAGAAGTCTGCTGGGAGGCTTTTTGCTGGAGCCAGGTGTGAGGTGACAGGGCCTAGAATAACATAGTGGAAGGTGGGCTTAGAAAATGGCATCTGTTACTCTCTCTAATTTAGCTCATTCTGAAAATTAAAAAGGATTTCTAAAAGCCTCACTGTACATGTTCACTCCACATTCTGAATATAACTCTTAGGGATGGACACCTGAAAATGTCTGAAAATGAACAAACCCTTCATTTACTTTATTCACAGCCATCTGGATGTCTTCAATGCATGTCATAGTTATCTCGTGACACATGGGTTTTTATATTCCAAGCCTGAGGACAGACTCAAGTGGCCACGAACAATAATAAATAAATAAATAAAGACAAAAACAACAAAAAACTGCACTGTTTTCTATCAGAGTTTAGATGTTTTCACTTCACTTTCAACCCAAGAACTTGAAAGTACGCTACTTTTCAGATACTTCAATATTTGGTATTCGGTCATACAAATACAGTTCAGATGCTAAAGAATGTTAATTACATTTTTCTCTTTGTATTAAAACTGTTGTTCTGTTGAGCTAAGATTTTGAAAATATAAAGTACTAGGACAAGGCCAGATGTCTTCTCTAATATCCTCTGCCAGACTGACAAGAACCATTTTCTTCAGTTTTCAAGTGGAAAAAATAATAAAATAAACTCTCATTGAAAGTTGGAGGTAGAAATCATTTTAGTTTTGAAGAGCTTCTTATCTTGTACAAATCTAATGGCTTTCTTTACTCTCTTAGAGTCTTTCCACACTGTCCTTATAAAGCTAGTCAAGAATTAATATGTCAAGTTTTTTCATCTGACTCATGGTATAGACAGAACTGCAGAAGCAAAGTTCACTAGGTTTTCTTGGGCCTGTTATAAACTTAAATTAGGGCAGTCCTGGTGGCTCAGCGGTTTAGTGCCACCTTCAGCCCAGGGTGGGCCCAGAGACTCCGGATTGAGTCCAACATCGGGCTCCCTGCATGGAGTCTGCTTCTCCCTCTGCCTCTGTCTCTCTCTCTCTGTATCTCTCATGAATAAATAAATAAAATTCTTTAAAAAAATTAAATTAGATAGTATAATACATTATGAATACATTCAGAGGAAGTATTAGTCATATAACCGCCTCAAGTGCTAAATATATGTGAGGAATAATTTACTATTCAAACTTTTACTTTATCCTGTCAGACTCAGAATTTGCTAGATTTAAAAACATATGAAATAAATTTAATTAAATGTCTTCTTACATATTTTTCAGACACAAATCATTTTATTAACTCACTGTATTTGTATAAATTATATCAGTTCCCCTAACTTTTTTTTTTTTTTTTAAAGAAATACATACGTAATACAGAGTTGACAGTAGCAGACTTGGCCCTCAAGGAAAAAACTGGATTCAGGCACTTCAGGAACTGACTAGAAATCACAACACTGAATGCCAACTCCAATTCTCTAGCTGAGTCAGCAGGAACATCTGCCTGCCATTAAACTTTGACTAAAGAATCTTACATAGCCCAATGGTCTGTTTCTTTTTTCTTTTTTTAAAGATTTTATTTATTTATTCATGATGGACATAGAGAGAGAGAGAGGCAGAGGGAGAAGCAGGTTCCATGCCAGGAGCCCGATGCAGGACTCGATCCCGGGTCTCCAGGATCCTGCCCTGGGCCAAAGGCATGCGCTAAACCGCTGAGCCACCCAGGGATCCCTAATGGTCTGTTTCTTTAAGAGCCTTTTACTTGGTTTAATCAATGGATTTACCACTTTACTATGACAGATAAAAATTATAAGAGATTTTTTTTAGGTATGAGGGAGATTCTTTACTGAATTTAGATGCACATTTTTTTTTTTGCCTAAATAGTCATGAACTTTTGTGAAACTGCTACTTTTCAGACAATAAGTTTATTCGAGAATTGATAGTTTTTATAAAACTAACAAACTAGAAATTAAATGTTCATTAGTATAGCAGTGATATGTTTTCTTGAGTTTTTGAATATATTTAGTAGTATTTTCTGATTAATGTTATAGCATCACTTTTAGTATTTTTAATATGCATACTAATTTTACACACCAGTTTATTTCTTAACTAAGTTCGTTTTTATGTCTGTTTTAAAAAATCTCCAACTAATTACAAACTCTTTTAGGGCAAAGGCCTTGTATTTTTGTTTTATTTCTCAGCATAGTTTCTACCAGAATGTTCTGCAATAGTGAGTTCTCAATTACCATTGCAAACTGACAGACTCTAATTGGAAATGGTCTTCTGGGACCGCCAATCCAGAAGGCGAACAGAACATTTGGGATTTTCAGAATCAGGTTAAATAAGCACAACAACCTAAAGGCAGTTACGAACAGTGCGGAGCAACTGAGAGAAGCTGCTGGGAGCTATTCTGATTGTGCACCTATGGAATGAGGGAAGAATTCCAGGAGGTCCTCCATGAATATCACTACTATGTTCCATCAGTAGTGAATAGATAATTATCAGCTTGATAAAGATAAGACTACACTGATTTAAAAGCAACTCTTCCAATATATTCTCTGAACAAGAATCAGTGACTGGGTATGAAATAGGTAATGTTTATGGGGAACTAAGAAAAACTAAGTCTTCTATAGACCCAAGGACATGCTGCAGAATCTGTTCCATTAAGTTTGACAAGAGTACATGAAACTCACTAATAATAGAGAATAAAAAATTTAATTTTCCTGAGGAATTCTGGGACAGTGAAACAGCCTGAGTCTTCCTATTCAAGGAGCAAGGGATCTGGGGCATTTACGTACCAATTATATATATATATATAGATATATATATCTATATATATATATATACACACACACACACACACACATATACACAAACATATATATTATGCATAATAAACATATTATATGTAATACAAACATATAATTATATATAAACATATACTTATATATTATATAATAAGCAAATTATATAATATGAACATTATAATTATAACATAATTATAAACATATAATTGATATGTGCATATATGCATATATATATGCTTCTGGGAAGAAGAAATTAGGTGGATTTAAAGGAATATGTATCTTTATCTGCCTGTTCATACATAAGATTACAGGAAATCAAGCCTTCTCAGCATGATATTGACATGGTTCTTGCCTTGGGACGAGTTTCTACATGCTCAATGAAGGATATTTTTTACTAAATTCTTTTATTAGTAACTCTAACACTATTAGTAACTCTAACACATGAGATTGGTCATGTGCTCCATGAGCAAGTAACTCTGATAAGCAAGTATTCTTCACCTGCAGTGTATAAAATATTGTGAAATTCTGTCTTGAAATTTATTAATAGGGTAATTATCATGACAGTAACTCGTTTTTAATAAGCATTGTAGTTACCACAACAAACACTATTAAGACCTTCCAACCCTAAGGATGATGTTTTGTGAGGAGGGGTGGTGAGTGAGAAAATCATGCTTAATGAGATTGATTGATTTTTAAAGATTTTATTTATTCATGAGAGACACAGAGAGAGAGAGGCAGAGACAAAGGCAGAGGGAGAAGCAGGCTCCATGCACAGAGCCTGATGTGGGACTTGACCCCAGGACTCCAGGATCACACCCTGGACTGAAGGCAGGCACTAAATCACTGAGCCACTCAGGGATCCCAATGGGATTGATTTAAGGCATTAGTTTTCTTGCCTTGGTACCAGAATTACCATTTACCATTTTTCATTCAGGACCTCTTTCTAAACTATATTATCCACAAGTCATGTTGATGGGTTAATAAAAATAAACTGAAACAATTCATCATCAATTTTTAACTATGTAGTTTATAATTCTTTCTAACACAGGTAAATTGTATTTGGGGAATAAATTGGTAACATGTCATCCTAATTTCCTACTAATTTCTCAGATAAAAATGTAATAAATAAATCTAAGAGACAAGGGTAAAAAAATAGTCACTGCTTGGTCTGAACGTAATGAAATGCAGCAATCTACCTAAGTGAAATTAAAGTGGGGAAATGTTTCAGGAATAAGAATGCTTACAAAATGTTTAATGGATATTGAAAAAGATTTGTCTCATGTGTGAACAGTGTCTGCACACATGAAAACTTATTAAGCTAATGCCTGTGAATCTAATTTCTTTTTGAATTAAAAATCATCTTTAATCAAACCCTAACCTTTAAAGTTTTATGACCTCTATTACCCTATGAGCAATATAGTCATGGCTAAGAATAAGTGAAAGAATTAGGGGAACACATTCTCAGAAAATTGTTTTAAAGCCCTCAAGAATCTCAAAGTAACAAATATATTTCAGTATAAACACTTCAAAATTCTATGAGCCTGCTTTATATATATACTTATATTAATATATATATAAATTCATATATAAATATATACCAAATAATTTATATAATTTAGAGAAGCATAATTTATATATATATATATATAAATTGGGTATATATGTTAATTGTGTATATATACATATTATTACATATATTATATATAATATATAGCTTACATATATTTATATAAATATAAATTATTATGTTACTCCAAAAATGGGTCATGGAGCTCCTAAGAGTGGTCATTGCTTTTTAGAGAGGGCAAATGAAGCAGTGTTGGTATTAGGAGAATGCTAAATCTCATCAGTAATTCTGAAATTCTAAAATTATAATTTCTTTAGGTCTCAGCATACATGGCAGAAAATCATTCATTTGGCCTAAAAACACTGGCAGTAAGATTTCAACACAATCTGGCAGCCCATCTCTCAATTAGGCCCTCATTCCTCCTCTAATCCCCCCATTTTAGTCAGTATTCCCCTCAAAATACAGTTCACTTCATCTCTCTTCTGTGTCTTTAATCAAAATGCTCACTCACTGTGGAATACCTCTGGACTTCCCCTCTACTTGTTTAAATTCTGTGTCAAGACTCCTAAGAATTTGGTATTGGGATCCCTGGGTGGCTCAGTGGTTTAGCACCTGCCTTCAGCCCAGGGTTTGATCCTGGAGTTCCGGGATCGAGTCCCACATTGGGCTCCCTGCACGGAGCTTGCTTTTCTCTCTGCCTGTGTCTCTGCCTCTCTCTCTCTCTCTCTCTCTCTCTCTCTCTCTCTCTCTGTGTGTGTGTGTGTGTGTGTGTGTGTGTGTGTGTCTCATGAATGAATAAATAAAACCTTAAAAAAAAAGAATTTGGTTATTTTCCCAATTTTGCTGGCTAACGTGTTAGCCTGTCATAGTTTCATGGACGCTCGACAAAGACATTAGATATCCGGGTCAGAGACAAAGGGCTTTATGACTCATGTCTCCAATGGATATATGAGCCTCTTGTTTTCATAGATTCTTCTCCCTCAATTTCCAGGGGAGCGATCTGGGGCAGTCCAGATGAATGCTGCATATACAGTTTGTGACACAGCTAAGGGATACTGAGCTTAGGACTTCCAATTTTAAAAGTTCCTGCCAGCAAACTTGCCCAATCTTTGCTCCTGAGGAAGACATTGCCTTTATTATCCTGGTCAGGAAACAAATTGCCCTCTGCCCTGGAGACAGACATCATCTCTAATATCAGAGGCTGTTTGCTACACAAACATCTGTGAAAAGAGAGTTCAGAACAAAAACTGCCAAAAGACATGTAGAAATGTCATGACGAATCTTCTCTGAAATCTCATCCTTCAAACTACAATGTAAACCCCATTTCTTTTTATGGTTAAGAGTCCATAGGACCCTCTCACTCCCAGAACTACATTTTCTGTGCCATATGACACATCATCCATGTTATGTAGTATAATTTATGTTATTTATCTTCTTGCTTAACATTTGTATTCTATTTAAATGAATTATATATTTCATGTTGTCTCTTTAAGCAGTTTAAACTCAATGAAAATACAAACTATGTAATAATTCTTTGTAGCCTCACAAATTTAAATGAATTATATTTTGAACAGCCACTTAAATATTTGCTGAATGAAGAGTCAAAACTTACTGTTAAAGTTTCATCCTAAACAACATGCAAATAAATGGTAGAGTGGATTAATCCCAGTTTTAACCTATCAAGTTCTGGGGTAAAATTCGTTAGAATGTGCCATCAATGTCCCTTGTTATTGCCTATCTAAGATATCGTTTCAGCCAATTCTATTTGGTGTCAAAAATCAAGGAGTATCAATTCTTATGAAGAATTAAAGAAAAGTGTGAATATAAATCTCATCTTAAGTTTTAGAAGATAATAACCTTCTGATACAATTTGGAATGAAATCAGTTTTGACTTGTAAAGACTTAATAACAAGGGCCTCCAAGGCAAAATCTTCAAATCTATATTTTATGAATTAAAAATATAACAAATTATACATGCACACCGTTTATAAAGCCAAATAATTATAAAAAACACAACCCCAAGTATTTCTAATACCCAGAGGCAAGCTTTTCTAATTCATCACTTAACCAGTCTTAGTTTTGCCTTCATATTTCTAAATGTTTAACTATTTATAGACTGCATTTTTTTCATTTTCCTATTGTCTTGTTGATTATTTCCTGTTCAAGAGAAGCCTTTACAAACTATACTAACCCCTTTATGCTAACCTTCTCCCATCTTCCTTATGTTATTCTTTTGTTTAAGTCAAGTGCTGTTGTTATAGATGACTATGCAAGTATTCTTCACAGTTGAACCTTGTAATATATTTCAATTACATTTCATTTTACACAACTTTCTTTTTGCTTTCTGTTATTAACACCAGTATTTTGTTTCCTTAGTTGTGTATTTATCTATCATCACCCCATTATTAAGCTTTCCCTGAAAAGCATAAAATTCTTCTCTAAAACCAGGCAACCCACCAATTGTGTCTGGTTATGAAAACATCTTTCATGGAGCCTCTTCCAGCTTCAATCTGTCTTGGTTGTCCTTGAGACCCAATACACAGCTATCATCGTGGTGTTTTGCTTCTTTATCATCCTGGGATCCCCCTCTATATTCTCCAATACACAATCTCCTTTTTAAAGTTATTATTAATATTATATCTCTTCCTCTTTTTTGATATAATTTCTAGTTTTGGTGCAACATATATAAAAGCAGTGGCCTGAGAAAGGGAACAAGGCAGAAAAAAAAAATGGAAATTTTATAAGGTCTAAAAATTTCTCCTAAAAAGGATCTTTGATATTTGAACAACAACAAAAAAAAAACAATGTCTGGCCATGTGAAAAATTCTTGGTTGGAAATAATTTTTCTTCCAAATTTCAAAAGCTTTTACTCAGTTGCTTATTAGCTTTCTCATTTCTTTGAGAAGACTTGTGCCATATTAATTCCTAATTTATTACATGTGATCATTCTGGGGAAAAAAAAAAAAACTCTTTGGAAACTTTTAAGATCTTAACTTTCCTCCTAGTGTTCTGAATTGCATATTGATGTTTTGGTGTGGATCTTGTTTATTGCATTGTACTAGACACTTAGTATTTGAAAACATCTGTTCAACTATGATGGGAAATTTTCTTATTTTTTAAAAAAATAATTTCTTCACCTCCATTTTCTCTGTTTGGAATTTTTATTCAAATGTTAGATCAGCTAGACTAATTCTTTCATTTTCTTATCTTCTCTTTCTTGTTCTCTTTGATTATTAAATTTTGTTTTACTCTAAGATTTCAAAGTTATCTTTCATAACTTCTATTGATTTTTGTTATCATTTTTAATATTCCAAGAGTTCCTTGATGTTTTCTGAAAATTCCTTGTTTCTTGCCACATGTGTGCAATGTTTTTTTTTTTTTTCCTGAGAGAACTAATTAAAATAATCAATAATTGTGTTTTATTTTGTATTTTGGCCCCCTGAATTATCCTTGTTTTCTGAATTTTTTTCCTATTTCTTTTTTTAAGATTTTATTTATTTATTCATAAGAGACACAAAGAGAGAGGCAGAGACATAGGCAGAGAGAGAAACAGGCTCCCTGTGGGGAGTCCAATGCAGGACTCAATCTCAGGACCCCTGGATCATGACCTGAGCCAAAGGCATATGCTCAATCACCAAGCCACCCAGGTGCCCCCTTCCTATTTCTTTTTATTTTTTATTTTTTTACTACAAGCTTGTCTCAAATTTTGGGGTATATGGTATATTCCCGTTTAGGAATTAGTTATGAAAGAGCTTACTACTGGTAGTTTTGTTGATCAATAATAGTAGGCTTTATTTTAAGTGTATTAGCTGGACTGCTGTCATCAAGTCCCATATTTCTCAGGATCCACAGCCTTTCCTCTGGAGTTCATCAGTTTTCCTAGACAAGATTTCTCCAATATTATGCCTGGAAGGCATTCCCAGAAATAAACTGGAGAAGGGACCATGTTGACTATGTAAACTTTCACTTAATAACCTTGATTTAACTACAGTATGTTGCCTCTTGTTTTTGATGACTCCAGGTTTCTTAGTTCAAAGTCTCTCCAGTTCAACATCTCATATTAAAAAAAAAAAAATCTAATCTTTTGTAGGAATTGACTGGCAAGCTGGCAGGGAAAAGGAGGTGGTTAAGGCACACAATTGTGAAAAACGTGGAAGGACATCTGGGTATGTAACTCTTCTCACACAGACTTTCAGTTAATTCTTACACTAAATACATTCTCACTTCAGAACTAAGTGGTGTCTCCAATTACTGAGCTTTTTAAGGATTCCACAGCACCAGAATGCCAATGTTCTTTAAACTGATGGCATTAAGCTTTCTTTAGTATGCTAAGCAATGGCCATTTCCTGGTCTGATTCTCTTACTTCAAAATTGTTTTTCCTTCATCTCCTCTCCCATTGTCTCTATCCTGGGTTTGTTGTTGTAGTTTTATTCATTTACTCCTGTTTTAGCGGGGGATTTGGGAGAAGACATGAAGAACGCATAGTGACTGGGTGACGGGCACTGAAGGGGGCACTTGATGGGATGAGCACTGGGTGTTATTCTGTATGTCGGCAAATTGAAAACCAATAAAAAATAAATTTATTTTTTAAAAAAGCAGTGGCTTAAGTGGAACTAATTCTACATATTTCTGTCAAGCATACAGCTATTAGTTTTTAGACTCTTAGAAGCCATATCCCGCAAACTAAGACTTGCAACCAATTAGCTTTTGATCAGAAATAATGTATAAATGATAGGTCAGATTTTAGAAAAAAAGTAAAATATTATGTGGTCATGAAATCTGCCTCGGTATAAAATATACTTCTATTAAGAAATTATAGCCCTTAGAACCCTTGGAATGTTTTTATAACTCTTAAAAAAAACAAATGATAAGTCACAGAAGTTAAGGAACATCATTATATTTTCTCAAAATAGTAACAGTGGGAACAGTATTCTTGATTGAAATAGTAAAAATAAATAAAACTACATTTTGTAGTTGCTTTATAAAACTTATATGGTCCAATTTTTCTACTACATGAAATTTAAGAAAATTTTTGGGGAAAAATTGCTAATTCAGATTAATAAATCTTCCCAAATTGATCAAAATGTTAATACAGTGTCACAAATATTTCAAAATATCTAATAAAAACCACCTCATTTTATATCAGTCATCATTTTGGCAGGTGCTTCTTGTGAAACTAAATCTCCTCATGAAAATAATGATGGGCTATCACTAAATTTTATCTTAGGTAGGATTTAGCTCTAAGGTATAGAAATTTATGATTAGATAATGAGAGATCTACATTTTCACTGAAATGAAAACTTCCATAAAAATGGTGACTTTAAAAGTAATACTTTTGGGGATCCCTGGTTGGCGCAGCGGTTTGGCGCCTGCCTTTGGCCCAGGGCGCAATCCTGGAGACCCGGGATCGAATCCCACATCGGGCTCCCGGTGCATGGAGCCTGCTTCTCCCTCTGCCTATGTCTCTGCCTCTCTCTCTTTCTCTCTCTCTGACTATCATAAATAAATAAAAATTAAAAAAAAAAAGTAATACTTTTGGGTGCACATTTTAGAGACAATCTATTACAGGGGATTCAAGGTTTAATTCCGATATTATTTATTAAGATTTTTGCTAAATTCAAGACATCATCAGCCTCAGTTTCTTGTTACAAATATAATCTTCATCTGCTGATTTTTCTGTATTTTGTATTCTATGCCCATCTTATGTTCCAAGTTCTACTCATATTGATAACAGGTTCCACTCAGGGAACCAGTTATGAAAAGAAATAGAAATCTACAGTTTAGGTGATGATTCAAATACCATGGCTCCAACCAGAAAAATTGG
This sequence comes from Vulpes lagopus, assembly GCF_018345385.1. Classification (NCBI taxonomy): domain Eukaryota; kingdom Metazoa; phylum Chordata; class Mammalia; order Carnivora; family Canidae; genus Vulpes; species Vulpes lagopus. The sequence continues at coordinate 49,437,271 of NC_054829.1, read as the reverse complement.
TGCTGTTAGCGTTTTCTAAAATAGTTAAAGTACCTGAAATAAAGTTGTTCACTTGTTTATGGTTTATAAAAATGAGTATCTATTCAATCAAGTAGCCCAACAGCAAATCAAAATCCAAGCACAGATGAATCTTAAGACAATAATGATTTTAGACAATGGAATTGCTAAATTTAAATGCAGCACTTATATGCTAGTTGTGTTTTTATTGACAATGACAGAACAAGTTTTAAGTTCTAAAGATTCCTGTAGAGAACACATACTTGAGCCTAAAAACTGTAATCTCCAATAAAAGTTATATATGGAACCATGGATTTCTCAAGTAGGACTACCTGTTTCTACTATGAAGTATTCTTATTAGTCAAATATTTAACAATTTACTATCTGGAGGAATTTATTTCTCCAAACCTTTAGTAATAGGCATAACCACTTGAAACACATGTCTAGATCCCAATAAGAAATCTTTCTTTCCTGAAAGCAAGGCGTTATATGGAAAATTTAGATTAGACCAATGTCACATTTATTCATAGGGCCCATAATTTGATACATGTTATTTTCTCAAATAATATAATTTTAGAAAACTTTCTAATAAATCTTGGGCACAAAGAAAATACTGGAAATACTACTTCACTATAACATGTATCCCAGTGACATTTCACTTAAACAGCATAAAATAAGATGTTTGTCAAGTCCTGGTTGTAAGGGACTTGACTGGTTGTAAGGGAAAAATCCCTTTGACTGATTGTAAGGGAAAAATCCCTGTAAGTCCTGGTTGTAAGGGAAAAATCCCAAGGAAGTCAAAGAAGAAGGAAACAAGTTAGTGCCTTGAGTCCTGGCTGCTTGGAGAAGAACCCGAGTCTTAAAAGATTAACAAGGCTTCAGAGTGCTGGAGGGAGCAGTGCTATCATCTCTACCAAAGTGTGCAATGTAAACTAAAATACTGGGGTACAACAGAGGGTGGAGAGCAGGAGATATGAACAGATAGAAATGCAGGAGGATAATGCAGAATAGTACAGAAATGACTCTGTAGTAAGAGGAGGAGAAAAAAATGTATTGTTTAAAGTCCTTAAAAATGTCATTTCCCCCTTTGTATTTGATTTTTAACCCAGCAATATAATAGTTTAATTATATATATATAATATATATTTATATAATATTTATATATAATAATTATAATATTATATATATTATTAACATACCTCTTGTGGCAGCAGTGAAAGTCACAATCTTTTGTTCAAAACCTTTGGGAAATGTTTTTCAGAATATTTCAGATTTTCAAAAGATAATACAGTACATATACCATGTATTACATAATATACCCAGCAGGCTTTGTGGCAATACTGTGTAATCAGATACATTATTTCCTGAGCAAAACATATGATTATTCATACAAAGTAGGGTAAATAAAGAACATGAAGTATTTTCTATTTTTCTATTTGAGTAATTTAAAATCAGATGTTGCCACCAAACTAGTTCACATCAGGTTTTGCTGAAAACATTTATCCATAAAGCCCAACAAAGCAAGTAGCAAATATGCTCATTCAATTTTCAGAACTTTTTAGATTTTAGAATTGTGTTTAAGGTATTGGAGTTGTGTGTTTTAAAACTTCATGACCAAAGGGCACCTGAGTGGCTCAGTTGGTTAAGCGTCTGCCTTAGGCTCAGGTCATGATCCTGGGGTCATGGGATCAAGCCCTGTGTCAGGTTTCCTGCTTAGCAGGGAATCTGCTTCTCCCTCTCTCTCTGCCCTTGCCCCAGCTCTTGCTCCTGTGTGCTCATGCTCTCTCTCTCACTCAGTCTTGCTCGCTCTCTCCAAATAAATAAGTTTTTTAAATTTTATGATCAAAACTATAATAACAAAAAAGCAGTTACAGGGCAGCCTGGGTGGCTCAGCAGTTTAGCGCCTGCCTTAGACCCAGCGTGTGATCCTGGAGACCCAGGATCGAGTCCCACATTGGGCTCCCTGCAGGGAGACTGCTTCTATCTCTGCCTGTGTCTCTGCCTTTCTCTCTCTCTGTGTCTCTCATGAATAAATAAATAAAATCTTAAAAAAAAAAAAAGCAGTTACATATTCTAGAAAGTTTTATTATGGAAATATGTAATTTATTTAAATTAAATTCAGTTTAATTAAAAATTATATATGAACAGCCATACTGTTTTCCAGAGTGGCTGTTCACATATAATTTTCATGAAATCTTGCCATTTGTAATGATATGGGTAGAATTAAAGAGTGTTATGTTGGCAAAATCAGTCAGAGAAATGCAAATACCATATAATTTAACTCATATGTGAATTTAAGAAACAAAACAAATGAACAAAGGGAAAAATGGGGGGCAAACCAAGAAACAGATTCTTAACTATAGAGAACAAACTGATGGTCATCAGAGAGGAGGAAGGTGGAGGATTAAACACATGATGGGTTTTAACGAGGGTACTTGTTATGATGAGCACTGAATGATATATGAAAATGTTGAATCACTATATTGTATACTTGAAACTAATAATACACTCTAGGTTAACTAACTGTAATTTAAATAAAAACTTTAAAATAGGGGTGCTTGGGTGGCTCAGTCCATTAAATATCTGCCTTCTGTTTAGGTCATGATCCTAGAGTCCTGAGATTGAGTCTGGCATTGGGCTCCCTGCTCAGTGGGGAGTCTGCTTCTTCCTCTATCTCTGCCCTCCACCCCCCGTTTGTGCTTTCTCTATCTCTCTCACAAATAAATAAATAAAATTTTATAAAGAAAACCCCTTTAAAGTAATATATATGAACAAAACTAGTAAAAATACTGTTGTTGCTGTTGTTTTTAAGTATACATAACTGGGAATATTTGATCAGAAGAAGGGTCAGAGGCTATACTGTAGTGAGGTGATGCATGGGTAAGGCCAACCTGCATGCCCTGAGTATAGCACGTAGGCTGACGGTGCCTGAGTCATGCCAAGGGATGCCTGAGGCCCTAGAAAAGGTTAGATAGAATGGGACAGGACTTCTCTCTTATCCTTTCCAGGAAGGGAACAAGCATTTAAGTGCAAGGTAAATCAGAAATGCGGCCTTTCCAGCCACTTCCCATTCACCTGAACAACTAAATGAAATTCAACAAATGGTGCAATCAATAGATCATGTATAATTTCAGTCACCTTCCTAACCATGCAATATATGTCCCACATTGAAAAACAAAAGAAAGGGACCCAATGCAAGATAGGTAGAAAAACAGGAACTCCTCATTTGTTACTTATGTCTGAATTACTTAGAGGAGAAAAAATATATTTTTATTCTAACAGTAGAGAACTAAAAAAAAAAAAAAAAGGCAAGTTCTCATAAAAAGGCAGTATGATGATGGATTAAACCTGTGCAAAAGAACAAATTGAATATAGGCCCTTGATTTGTTTTGGTGTGGAAGAAGTAAGGAGACCAAGAAAATTTTAAGTATATTTGCTAACAGCAAAGAGTGGAAAAATGAGAATAAGAACCAAAATAAATCAACAAACACTTTCTAGGTGGCACAGCATTGCCCAAGGTACTGATTACTTTCAACAGAGGTAGATCAAAAACAGACTCTACCTCGAGATTTGGGTCATTCACAAGCCAATTCAAATAGTACTTCTTACATTTTATGCCTTTACAAAAACAAGAACAGCTGAATTCACATAGGGGTAAAGTTAACAGAGCAAGTTACAGTATGTATAACCTAATATTTTCTTTATGCAGTTATACAAATGCACTTATATACCTCTATATAAAGAAAGAAAGTATATATGTTCAAACCCTAATGATCATTGGTGGGATTATCAATAATATATGTTGTCTTCTTGTGACTCTGGTTCTATGATGAAAATGTATTACTTTCTCATAAAAATTATGAAAATTCCTATCAGAGATTCTTTCTTCAGTAAATATACTATATAAGCTAGAGTTGTCTTATATACTTTTTATCCTCAACTAAACAGAATGCTATGTTTTGGAACATATCATAGTTTTTCTCAATAGACAAAAAAATAGATCTCAAGCTGTAGGACAGAAAGCCATAGAAGACTTAATTGTAGTTTTCTGGGAAAGTTACTTACAGTATACATCCACTCTGATTGACTTTATCGCTGGGGACCCCAAGCCATTCTCTGCTTTACAGTAATACCGGCCTCCTTGGTGTCGCTGAATATTTGTAATCCTCAAAGTCTCATTGAAGACACTTGAGTCTTGGAATCTGTCAGAGGCACTTCCTGCTGTTTTGGTCCACCTGATCTGAGCAAGCATCAACAAAGATTGTTACTTTAGGTTGGTTCTCTCAAAGAAAAATCAAATAGGCATTACTCATTTAGAGAGTTCGCTTTTGGAGATGCTATATGTCATTCCTGGCAAATACTGGAAAAAATTTAAATTTATATGCACGATGGAATTATAAAAATTTGAATGTGATGTCATTAGTGTATTGTGTATGTACCTCTAATTCAATTGCATAGAATTCATGAATAGCTTTACGGGGGGGGGGGGGCAATATAAATATAAAGGGAATTAGAATTAAGTATATGTAATATGTTGAAAATATGGATTAGTTTCTCTTTTTGTTGAGAATTTAAATCTATCTTTCATATTTTTCAAACCCTCCTAAGGTACTTAGGTATTTATTTAGAGCAGACAGGCTCCTATGTCTTGTCAGATATGTTTTGTTATTTTACTTTAAATTTCCTATTTGATTTGGATAATTTAAGAATGCTAACCCTATAACAGCTTATTGAGATTATGTGTAATTATATATACTTGGATGTTAAAAGTGGGTTTCTTTATGGCTTTGCTTTAATAAGTCCACAAATGATTTGTCTGTTTTGATAATTAGAATTCACTTTATATCAATAATTATTTTCAAAAATGTGCAAACTTTTCCAAAGAGAGCATTTCTATTAAACTGCCAAAACACTTGGAATATCTAAAACATTTCATTATAAACAATAACGTTCTCTTAAACACAGCTGTGTACAATAGACTTAGTTTTGGCTAGCAATAAAGACTGGCATTCAACTCCAATTTTGTGTATCTTAGTATATGAAACCTGAACAAAAGGCACATAATGGTACTCAAAATGATACAAAATAGGAAATAAAAAGGATTTGGTTTTACTTTTCTCCTTGTCCCTGCTGTACAGAATGTTTATTTTTGTTTGTTTTTATATTTGGATTGAGAAATGGTCAATAGAAATCCTTGGTCAAACATATAAGAGATACATGGAAAAATGAACTAAAGGCTGACTCTTAAAAACTGAAATCCTATAATACTGCCATCTATACTATAATGTTAATTAAAACTTATAATCTAATGACATTAAAAGTATCTTTCAAAAGTTCTCCAATCATTAAAATATCAGTATGAATATAATCATGCCTGTCCTTAATTGTGAATGAAATGAAAATGTTACTTAGAACTAATTCACAAAAATAAATATCAAATATTTATTCAACGTCTTTCATGTGCATGGAATACACACAAGACTAAATGGCAAGACTCCTGACTTCAGGCAATTTATAAGCTGGTTATTAATATGCTCATAAACAGGCAACGTTTAACAGGGCACTGTTTTTTTTGTTCTTGTATAGGCAGATAGTAATTCTACAATAATCATTTCTAGAATATAATCTGAAATCAGTAAAACTGATTCCTATTAAGATAATTCCTATTAAGGATTCCTATTAAGATATCAAGTTTTCTTTGACTACCATAATATAATACTAAAATTGATTTTAAATAATATACATATCAGATAATAAAAAAGGAGTTCACAATAAAAACAATTTTGGAAATGGCCTAGTCCTTTTAGATATTAAAAATGTTACTAAGATACAATGATTAAGTTTAGTTATACTAGTACAGTACTAGAAATCATTCAGGAATTATGGATAGAGAAAGCAAGTGCGTGTGTGTGTGTGTGTGTGTGTGTGTGAGACAGAAACAGAGAGACAGAGAGAAGGCAGAGAGAAAAACAGGGAGAGAAAAAATGTGATGCAAACCAGCAGTTATTAACCTTGTTGGCCTTAAAATGCCTTTCTACTCTTAAAAATTATAAGCAACCCTAAATAACTTTTATTTAGACTGATTATTTCCATTCATAATTATTATATCAAAAATTAAAACTAAGGCAATGTTAGACTATGTATTATTAATTCATTTAAAATTACATTAATAAATTAATGACATCTGACAAGGAGAATTTTAGTCAGAAAACTATTTTCCAAAACAAAAAAATAATTGAGTAAAAAGAATGGCATTGTTTTATAGTTCTGCAAATCTAATATCCAGTTTAATTAAAAAGAGCTAACTAGATTAGATAATCATGTCAGTTTCCACATGCAATCTGTTGCAACAAGTTGCTTTGTTTCAAATATAAAGAAAATCTGGCCTCACACTGATATTTGGAAAGGGAGGAGTACATAACTGTGCATAGTCTTCTTTGATACTACACTAAAACTCCCCAATGGTAGTTTCTTAATGTTTGTTTGCGAAGTAAATTCTAAAACTATATCAGTGAGCTTTTTGTATTGTTACATTAAAATTCACTGGTTTATCTTGCACTTTGATTGGATCTTTTACTCATACATGATTTTGTAACATTATGCATCAGTCATTTGAAAATAAGAATTTACTGAGTTATGCAGATCTTCCCAATATTGACACATTTCATTACATAATATCAGAAAAGGAGCATATTTTATGAATTTCACTGCCAATCGCTTCAGAAGAGAGAGTTGTTATGTGTTGGGAAGGCATCATGCTTATATGGGCAGATTTTCCAAAATTCTAATTTTTCTCTTAAAACTGAATTATATACTTAGTAAGAAATATAGCTAAGGTGTTTTCTTTGGAACAACAGGTTCACTTCACTGATTTTTAAGAAAATATTTTTTAAATACCCAAGTCTGAATAACCATAGTTTGCATAACAGTCATCCTTTTATGTTCTACGAAAAAGAGTGGCAAGTTCAGTACAAAACTCAATTATACAAGTCCTTTACCTTGAGACAGACTCTGCACTTCGGGAAGTAGCAGAAATGCTTTACAGGACTTCTTCATCTTGTCATACAAAATATTAAAAACACAGCACTTAAGTTTGAAGCTGTTAAAATGTGATCATTTTTACTGATTCATTGAAGATATTCTGAGTGATACTGCTTTTGTTTGTTTTTTTCACTGTGAGGGCATGTTAGTGAAAAAAGTAGGGAAGGATACAGACTGCAAGTACAATTCCGGGCTGTAGCTTTGTTTTGTGCGAAGGTGTGGCCTGCTTTATCCAACATTGCTTTGCACCATCACTGCCAATGGAACAGTGAAAAAAATAACATTTTCTTCGTAAGCTTCCTGTAAAGATCACAAGGTCCCCTTAGAGATCTAGCAGCATCACTTCAAGAAACATTGATTGTTAAGAATAGAAAAACAGCCATATCTCTATCTGTATCTCTAGTCATTTATTGCTTAATAAATGGTGTCAGGGCCACTGACTGTATATCCATTAAAATAATAAAAAAAAATAGCTGACTCTCCAACCCACCCTTCACACTGAAATAAATTCTAGATGCAATTGTCACAAATACTGATAATATCTTTGTATTGTTGAGGTTTCATAGTCAGGAGGACTGGAAGGATAAATTGGTAGGAGCTTCCTTTTTGAAAGAAAACTTTGCCAAAAAAATGGTAACACATTCTGATCTAGCAACTATCTGTTAAAATTTACCTTACTACATTTCCATAAGAATGCAGAAAATTGTATGTATAATGGTATAACACTGGGAACAATATAAATATCAAATGATAGGGGAGTAGTTGTAAATTAATCGATTCTAAAATTAAATTGAATGTAGTCATCAAAAGAACTAAAATACAAAATATATTATTAAATAAAAAACGGAACAAAAGAAAATATTCTCCTCTGTATAAAAAGAATATGTGTGTATGTGTGCATGTGCTATACATATACTAATACGTTTGTTAGAATTACACACAGAAACACAAAATTTAACATTGAAACACAAAATTTAACAAGATTAACTATGTGTGTGGCTGGAACAAAGAAGATAGTGAAAATGTTTTCTTTTTTAAAATTCTTATTTAGAATTCTTACTTACAATTTATTTTACCAGGAACAAATACTGTGTTTATTACAAGTTTTTTTTAAAAAAAATATAATTCTGTAGTGAAATGTAGGAAATAAGAGAAGCTAAAAAAGAATAGAGAAAAAAGGAAATAATCACTTATGAAAAAGTTTTTCCTTTTCTTTATTAAAAAAAAAAAACCTAAATACTAAAAGGAAATACTACTGAGCCCCAGAAAGACACATCTACTCATTGAGAAGGCTTACCAAGTTATATATCTCAATGATGAGAAAAGAAACCTCCAGATACACTATCATTAAAGCTGTGACTTCAAAGTCTACAAAGAAAATTGTATAGACTTCCAGGTAGAAGGAACAAACTGTTATAATTTGTCAGAGCCTGCTCACGTCCTAAAGCTGACTCTCTCCTTCTTCCACAGTAATGGAACCCCAAATTATTAATCAGGCACATGCCTGCCCAGGACAAAGACAACATTCCTCTGCTATCTATTCAACTATATTCTTGCCAGAGTGTTTCTAGCAGAAATGTCCTCATGGGGAAGCAGCAATCTACATGTTGCTTATTTCTGCACATTCCACTGGCTCATATCTTGGACTATAAGTTGATTTGGAATGAAAGTCCAGCAGCAAAGCAATAAAACAGAAGAAATCTGAATCTCTGACATCATGGAGTTGCACCTACCTGCCCTGAACTATTTATAGCCCTGGCCTTCTACATGGGAGAGAAATAAAATTCAAACTTGTTTACATCATACTTTTGAGGGAGATTTTCTGGATCTTACAGCCAAATTTAAATTTAACTGATAAGCCTAGGGTGGTACAGAAGGTCAGCTTGTCCTCTGGAATCTCACTTCCAATGTTGACAGCTTGAAAACAGTGGAATAGCACCAGAATTTACTCAAAAAGCTGGTGGGAAGGTTTCTATCTCCATATCAAACAATCAATATCTCATTCATCTAGTGTGAAAGAAAATATTCAGTGATATAAAAACATGTAGTAACCTCAGGGTTCTAATAATCCCACTTGACAAAAATTCTTGAAACAATACTCTAATCACCCATCAAATAAAATGGATCTGAGGGTTTGGTTTTAGAGAAGATACAGAAAAGCATCTGGTGGTGAGCAGTCCATACATGTCCAGTTAATGGGTAAGTATAGTTTTTCTAGGTAATAAATAATTTAAGTATTAAATAAAGTTTGTTAAACCTAAAAAACATAGAATAAGGGGACTTGTAATATCTCAGCAAAGTCTTGGAGTTTGAGGAGAGTGTAGGACACAAAGGAGACATGAAACTTAATGACTTAGGGATATATATATATTAAATATATATATATTAATATATATAAAATATATATAATATAATATATATATTTATATATAATATATAATATAATATAAAAATATATTATATATATATAAAACGTGTGTGTGTATACATATATACACGCAGATAAAGTGACCATAAAAGATCGGTAATCAAACTGTGGAAACCAAGAAGGCATGGACAAAGTAGTAACAAGAATATGTAAACTAAAATCAATTAACCAGTCAGTCAGAAGTGACAATATACACAATAAGGTTAAGTTAATAAGAACAAATTAACACTCTAAAACACTAACTGGAAAGAATGTCATTACTTTGTGTAACATTAAAAGTCATAACTAATAGTGAAAATATACTGTCATGGGGCACCTGGGTAGCTCAGTGGGTTAAGTGTCTGCCTTTCGCTCAGGTCATGATCTCAGGGTCCTGGAATAAAGTGCTATGTCAGGTTTCCCACTCAGTGAGGAGTCTGCTTCTCCTTCTCCCTCTGCTCCTCCCCCCTACAAGTGCTCTCCTCTCAAATGAGTAAAGTCTTTAAAATATATACTATCATTAATTGGTATGCAGTAAAGCACAGAGAAGCTAAAGACATAACAAACAAAATTAGAAACAGAAGAATTTGAGAAACATGAAGTTGCACTGTGAAATTACAATACATCTCTCTGAAAACTAGGCAGTTCTAGGTAAAACATTTTTTTCCTTAACTTAAAAAATAACTAAGACAAGGAGGAAGTGAAAAATAAAATCAACATGTATGATATGACTAAAAAAATATAACAAAATCTTTCATTCATAGAACAAATTTTTGTCTTATGTCCATTAAACATTTACAAAAATTGATCATGTAGTTAGAACAGAAAAAAATCATAATTAAAAAAGCAGAGACAGTACAGGTGATGTTATTTAGTCTCAATTAAACACAGTTATAAATAAGTTATCAAAAGATGACTACTACAGGGAAATCTGGTCATTGTTAAAGAGAAAATTAAAAGGAGAATTGCTAGCAATCTAAAAGTCAACGAATAGAAATCATCTCACACTAAAATCTGTGAATGCAGTGAAAGGAGTAACATAGAAGAAAATATAAACTGAAAGTACCTCTATATTAAGAATGAATGAATGAATAAATAAATAAAAAATAAAACAAGTACTCATCTAATTTATTTTAATTTAATGTAAGTTGCTGGGCTCTACTCTAACTTACTGCTTGTTAAGCCATACAAGTAGAACTAATTCATCTTCATTTTTAATTTCTTCTCCCAGAGATTCTTGAGAGCTAGCCTGGCACAGATTTACAGAGAGTCATTGGGGAGACAATAAAATAGGAAGTACCACTGGAAGATTTCTGGATAATTCAACTCTGCATCCCCAGGAATTAGTTTGGTAGAAAGTCTATGTAGATTAGTACTAGTGCTCCAAGTACTACTACTAATACAGATATGTTGAGTGAAAATATGGGTCGATAGTCTGAACTTGAGAGGTTGGTAGATATAATGGTGGGGATTAGGTTCAGCCATAAGACAGAAAAACTAACAGTGATTTATACATGATGAAAGTTAAGTTCTATCATGTAAAAGATATCTGGAGTGAGGCAAGCCAGTGCTGACTTATGGCCCTATCAGGGCCTCAGATTCTTTAGAACCTCTCTACCATGTGTTGCTTGGGCTCAAGACCCAAAATAGTAGCCAGACATTTAGTTTTCATATTCCATTCCCAGCAGAAGGAAGATGGAAGGACAAAATATGCCTGCTAGTTGTCCTTTACAAACGTTTCTAGAATGTTGCCTCATGACAGTTTTGCTAATATCGTTATAGTTGTATCCTATCCCTAGCTACAAGGAAGGTTGGGAAATGTATACTTTACCTCATATAGCACTCTACCCTCTCAACTCTCTGCTATAATCTGATGGTTCGAAGATTGTGGAAAAGAGGAAGGAGAATATTTGTGACTACTGCTGCTCCCCCAGTGGGGATAAAACATGTCCAATGTTCATATCAGCTGCATTATTAAATATGATTGTGTTTAAATCCTGTAATGATGACATTAATGCTTAAATCCTGTAACAACATTAAATAATCATTTCCTTAAAATAACATGAACAGAAAAAAGGACGATACTACAATTTAGGAAATATGTTTATTGTAACTCTCTAATCTGAACAAACAACATGGAGATCCTCTTAGGTTGCAGAACATAACCCTTAACTTAGGGTTTTCCAACTCCCAAAAAGAATTTTCTTTTTTTTTTTTTTTTTTTAATTTATTTATGATAGTCACAGAGAGAGAGAGAGGCAGAGACACAGGCAGAGGGAGAGAAGCAGGCTCCATGCACCGGGAGCCTGACGTGGGACTCGATCTCGAGTCTCCAGGATCGCGCCCTGGGCCAAAGGCAGGCGCCCAACCGCTGCGCCACCCAGGGATCCCCCAAAAAAGAATTTTCTACTTTGTTTTTTGGTAGAATATTTCTGGAACATCATTGCTTTTATGTAGCCTTAAATAAAACCAGTGTGAACTGAGATAACTCAAGAAAATGTTAAGAACCTGAAGCATAGATTGAAGATAGACAGGGATAAACCTAAAAAAGTATATTACATAGATGCTATGAACCCAATAAGGATTTAGACTTTAATAATGCTCAGATTTGTAGGTTTCTCCTCTCTTTAATTAAGGTCTAGTGAATGAGGATTTGTGAAATGAAGTTACTTTCTAACAGTTGTCAAGTAGTTAGGGCATATATATACTCAGGTCAACTTGTAGAGACAAATCTGAGCTTTGTCCCAGCCTTATTTGTACTCTGAAAGATGACCCCTTATCAATAAAAGGAAGCCAAAGAAAAAATAAGATAAAGATCATCTGATCTGCCTTTAATATTGGTGGCTTGCCATCAAAGGTTTTGGGAGTAAACAAAGCTGGTTACAGGGCATCAGCCTGAAAGAGCATAAAGGGATATCTATGAGAAGACAGTATTCATTACATTTGAAAAATAAAGGTTACCCTCTTATCTTGCATTAATATCAGGGAAAATTACAGCGGAAATGTGTTCTCTTTGAATTACTAAATACAATAAATAGAATTCTGAGTGGCACAGACTCCAGATTGTATAGGTTCAATTTTTAATAAGTCACATCCATCTACCATAAATTATAGCAAAATGTCATACTTGTTCTAAATTCAATTATATAAAAAGAACCACAATTGTCTGACAAAGCAACACAATTTAACCTGAAAACTTCTATACTCTGCATAAAACATCATATTTTTCTTATATGCTCAGAATATTGGAGATCACTACTACTACCAGCATTACTACTACAGTAACAACATAATAGACATCTTTAAGAAATTTCTATGTGTTAGAGTTACTGATAACTATTCACAGTGAGATAAGAAAGAATTTCTCAGTGTAAGTAGTGCAAATATGCTTAGAGAAGCAATAAGGAAACATGAGTCTGAGCATCAGTGAGGGATCTTCTCACCCACCAGCGAATATGAGGGTGGGGAGGGGATCATCATGGTAAACTCACTGGAAAAGGAAGGAAAGTCGTGGGATGAGGACTTAGATATTTCTGAACACTGATATGCTGTAAAGAAGAGAAGATATATATATATATATATATATATTTTAATAATAAATTTATTTTTTATTGGTGTTCAATTTGCCAACATATAGAATAACACCCAGTGCTCATCCTGTCAAGTGCCCCCCTCAGTGCCCGTCACCCAGTCACCCCCACCCCCCCACCTCCCCTTCCACCACCCCTAGTTCGTTTCCCAGAGTTAGGAGTCTTCCATGTTCTGTCTCCTTTTCTGATATTTCCTACCTATTTCTTCTCCCTTCCCCTCTATTCCCTTTCACTATTCTTTATATTCCCCAAATGAATGAGACCATATAATGTTTGTCCTCCGATTGACTTATTTCATTCAGCATAATACCCTCCAGTTCCATCCACGTCAAAGCAAATGGTGGGTATTTGTCATTTCTAATGGCTGAGTAATATTCCATTGTATACATAGACCACAGCTTCTTTATCCATTCATCTTTCGATGGACCCCGAGGCTCCTTCCACAGTTTGGCTATTGAGAACATTGCTGCTATAAACATCGGGGTGCAGGTGTCCCGGCGTTTCATTGCATCTGTATCTTTGGGGTAAATCCCCAGCAGTGCAATTGCTGAAGGTCTATTTTCTGATACTCTTTTTGGCTGTGGCTTTTCTTTGGACTTAAACTTTCAACAACTTACTCCTATGTGACTAAACTATGAGAGAAAGTGAACAAATGTAGTGCTTACCTTTGACAATGCCAGGGTTCCTAATGTATACAGCGCACTACAATAGGGCCTATAAGCATTATTTCAAACCAAAGTTGATAGAGAGGGTAGTACATCTTGGTGCAAAAAAATACATGCTTATAAGTAAAAAATGCTGGGGGTTAATGTAGATTGCTTCATGGAAGGGTTTTTATTTTGTAGCATAACCAATAATATTAACCATGGACTCCAAACAACCAGCAATAAAACTTTACTTCTTTAAAATTTACAGGAGCACCTAGCTTATTCAGTAGGTAGACATGTGGCCCTTGATCTTGGGGTGGTGAGTTCAAGCCCTATGTTGGTTATAGACAGTACTTAAGCAATAATTAATTTTTTTTTTTAGATTTTATTTATTCATGAGAGACACAGAGAGAGAGGCAAAGACATAAGCAGAGTTTGGAGAAGCAAAGAGCCTGATGTGGGACTCCATCCAGGACCCAGGAATCATGCCCTGAGCCAAAAGCAGATGCTCAACCACTAAGCCACCCAGGAGCCCCATTTTTTTTTTTAGTTATAAAATGCTTTTATATTTGATCATCTTATTTTAATCCCATGGCAGGCTTTAAAGGATAGGAAAATGTTTTCTCCCCATTTCACAGCTCCAGCTCTTCTGGGACCATATGACTCTGTGCCTTTGTTCACTGGGCTCCTTTTGACCTGAAAGTTCTTTTCCTCGCTATTATTAATCTTATTAACTCCCTTTGATCATCTAGATATCATTTTATTAGAAAGCCTTCCCTCCCCCAGAAATCTCTATTTTATCTGTCTGTGGCCATAGCATCTTGCAATTCCCTCCATGAGAGTATATTCATCACGTGCTATAGAAATTATTTATATGTTGTCACAGATAACTGGTTCTGCCTGATTTTCTGAGCCCCTTTATCCTCTTCATATGTGCCTCCTTAGGATTCTCTGTTTTTAATGCAAGAAGGTCCTTGGGCTACGGAGCCACTTTGCTCTCAGAGGCAGCATCTTGGAAATGCTTCAGAGTTTACCTTCATCCTGTGGCTCTAAGCAATGAAACAGTGGAGTGGACATGAAAGCTCAGCACACCCGCCTCTGATTAGGATGGATTCAGAAGCATCTTTTGCTCTCCAGAGTTCCGCTGCAGCATCCAGCTGAGCCTAATCGCCCAAAATCACACTCTTGCCCTCCTTCTTCCTTTTCTCCTCCCACTTTCTTGCCCCATTAGCAGTTTCTCCTAAGAGCATTTCCTTAATAAATCACTGGCATGTGAATGCTTATCTCAAGCTCTACTGCCAAAGAACCAGACCTAGAACACAATTCTTTTACCTTTAACAAACTGTAAACCATTGTTCTCTTTTTTAAATATTTTATTTATTTATTCATGAGAGACACAGAGAGAGAGAGGCAGAGACACAGGCAGAGGGAGAAGCAGGCTCCATGCAGGGAGCCTTACGTGGGACTCAATCCCGGGTCTCCAGGATCACACCCTGGGCGGAAGGCAGGCGCTAAACCACTGAGACACCCGGGCTGCCCTAAACCATTGTTCTTGATCTTGAGGTCTTCTGCCCAAAGCACAGAGTCTGGGGCATAATAGTCATTAACAAAATCACTGTTGCTTGAATAAATTCCTAGCACTATAATTCTGCTGACAAGGCAAACATAAATTAGACAAAAATCCCACTCCACAAGGCACTTACAATATAGTAAGTTTCAGTTAACTGAGATGTGCTTTTAATACATACTTCAAATGTAAGTTGAGTTTACTCATCCACTTTCATTTTGAAATAATACACCAAAGTATTTTTATTCAATCTATATTTTTAATGAATTTCTATCATTTTGTCTAAATATTTTTGCCCATTACTTTTTATAAGCCTAGTATTTTATTTTGTACATGGGTGGTTGAAGTTAGAGAAAGATATCAAATGATACCTTTTTAGTGTCAAATTAGCATTTGAACTATTATTGAACAGCAATTAGCAATATTACGCAGGACAAAAATCAAGTAGGATAGATGGGAAAAAAAAGAATTTGTAAAGATATATTTATTCAAGGGAACCAGCAATATTGAAGAAAAATAATACAAAAAGAAAATAAAAATAGATGACATGAGTTATGAAATCGTGTATCTTAACACTACCCCCAAGTTTTAGAATAGACACAGACCACTAAGTGAACCAACAGTAGTACAATACAGCTGGTATAATATTAAACACTCTGCTAAATATATTAAAAAATGATTGAAATGTAAAATTTCGACTTCATTTTTTACCATCATCTAAATGTTTAAAGATTACATTTCACACAGGCTGTAGAAAAATAGGAAAAAAGTATATGATATTCTCCAAGTGTTTCACAAGGTGGATGGTAAGAAATTTGTTTAGCTGCTTCCACCCTGGCCACTCCTTCTTAGGCTTTTTTTTTTAGCAGTTCCTACTCATGTTCCTGACCTCTGAATGGTTGCGTACCTTAAAGCATGGCCTTTTCTATTTATACTCACTTCCAGGACATCTCCTCCAGTACTTTAAAGACCACTTACATGATGCTAACTCCTAAGCTGGTGTTAGTAGTTCAGGCCAGTCTCCTACCACCATCATCTGTCCACCATCTTCACCACAACATATCAAAAATGAGCTCTTGTTCTCCCCCCCAGCCCCCTGCAAAAAAACCAGCTCACCCAGTCTTTCCCACTTCTGTTAATAGCAACTTCCTCCTTCCGGTCATTCAGACCCAAAATTTGCAGTTATGTTGATGAAAAAAGAAGTGAATAAAAGTACAAAATCATATTAATTTTAGTTAAAAAAAATCATACCAGACCTTTGATAGACTTTAAAATTTGGTTTATACCTGGAGAAATCGTAAAATAACCATTTACTAAATTTTCACATTTTGTCTGGGTCCCCAAGACCACAACACACCTAGCTTTGATAATTCACAGGAATCTTACAAGACCCATTACATAGTCAGGACTATGATCTATTGATAGATAGTAAAAGGATACAAAGCAAAATTAACAAAAGGAAAGATAGATGGGGAGAAGTTTAGAGAGAAACAGGCACAAGCTACAAGTCCCCTCTCCAGGGAGTCACACAGGAGGCACTTAATTCCCCCAGGATTAAATTATGACAACACATGTAAACTGTCTACCACGGAAGTGCATTCGAGTCTCAGTTTTACAGAAGGCAGGTCACATAAGCACCCTCTGCCTAGCATATACCAAAATGTAGAGCCTCAGAAGCAAAGCCAGTGTTAGGCATTCATCCTACTGTTTGGATACCAATTTAGGCACAGTAAGCCACTCTAATCAGAGAATGGTGGGACCCTTCCTGAAATCCTAGCTCTCAGATGGCAACCAAGGGCCAACCTTGCAAGTCAGCCTTTCTGAGGATAGTATTCTCAGGCCTGCTAGGTTAAGCTTTTCTGTATACATATAAACCTTGTGCCAGAAATGTTGTGTGGGACTTTTGAAGAAGCGCCTTTAGGGGGAATGGCATGGGTTCATTTATTTTTTCCCTTTTCTTCCATGTTACCTTAGATTCCAATGTGATAGCTGGAGCTCCAGGATCCATCTCAGATTGTGGGCCACCTCCAAGGTAGAAGTCATGTGCAAAAGATGGGTCCCTATGGCACCATGATTCCATTATACCATTTCATTATTCTCAATGTCTAGATTTATTTTCTAGGCAGAATTGATGCTTATCTTATTTAAGCTATTATTTCTTCATTCAGCAATTAGCAGCCAAATGCATTTTGCCATGAAAAAATTAAGCAAAACATAGGAAATCCATTTGTACATCTGTAGACTCTATAGATAAAAGATCTATTTTTCAAATATGAAATAATGAAAGTAATACCCTTGAAGAAACTAGAAGTACTCAAAGAAATAAATTGCATGCATTGGAAATGCCATATTTAAAGCATCTAAAAAATTTGAGTGCCAATTCATAAGAATAGACTATTGGTTAAAAAATAAAATCATTAAACTGGGCTTTTACAACTTAATCATCCATACATCATTTTTATGAAGGGGGAGATGCTGTAATGACATACAGTATATCCCAAATGCATTTGTTTTTTTTAATCGGAGTGAATAAATAGAGGAGGGTAGTTAAGTTTCTCTATGTTTCTTCCAGGACTTTTAAAAGAGCTCCCTAATTTAAACTTAGCACATTTATACTTAATAATCAATATTTATTTGACCACAAATTTTACTAAGGATTATTTTAAATTGTTGCCATTGAACAGCTTCCCATCGTCTTCCTTATGGGTTTCTTATGGGAATTTTTTTTTTTTTTTACCATCATTCTCAGTCTTGTTGAAAGTGAAGCAGCAATTTCCTTAATGATTTTTTATAATAAAATATAATCTAAATTAACAGAATTGCAGACACTGCAGAGTATTAGAAATGTAATAAAAAATAAATTGCTCTATTCCACTCACTCCAGTATAGTGCTCTACTGAAGCCATCACTAAATTTATTCATAAGATAACCAAGTGAACTCTGCCTTTTAAGGAATTAAGAAAACACCCACACACTTACAGAAAAAGGAGAATATGTTTTGGCATATAGACTTGACAAGGATATTTGTAATTATAGTATTCTAGATTCCCCTAACAGATAAATTCAGCCAGATGTGCCAAATAAATAATTCAGTGTGACTCCATTTCATGTTTTCTAATAATTCATCTAAAATACCCCCAAAAAGTTACATTTAATTGGCCCAAAAAATGTTTTAGAGTGAATTAACTGTCTTTCTGAATTATTTTAGGCACCTGGAACTGATTGATAAAAGAAATGAACAATTCCTACGGGTACATTTTCAATTTTATGGAAAAATCTTATCTCACACTTTTTCCTTAAAATATTTGAGCAATTTTTGGAAAACACAAGAACAATAATGCATTTTATGGACACCTTGCAACATTCACAGATGCAATGGACCTTTACTCATAGCTGCAAATTTGGAACTTAAGCTCATTCGACAGCCAGGCAGTTGAAAGCTATCAACAAGAAGGCATGCAGAAATAAACAGAGGCATCAAAAATAATATCTATGAAAACGGACTATTTTAAATGTTCATGCAAGTGGCCCTTTTCAGGACCCATAATCACTTAATCTTGTATACATGTGAAACATCTCAGCCTACTAGATTAGTTCTGGGGTTAAATATTGCAAGTATTTATATTTAACTTGTTTCAGTTTTGAATAAACATTAGAAAGGGAAGAAATGGAAAGTAGTATTGCCTCAGATGCTGTAGGTAGGCACGTCTGGGTTATTGTCTTTATAGCAATCCTATAGGTAAATACAGTGATCTTCAATTTGCAGATAACTAAACTGAGGTTCAAAAGGGTTAACTAATTTTCCTAAAACCATGCAATTAGTAAATAGTAGTTCCAGGATTTTAGCAAGCATCTGTATGACTCTTTATTTCTACTAAAAATAGCCAATATCTGTTAAGGGGTTACTCTGCCAAATGCTTTCTGAAGGTATCTCATTTAATCCTTTTAACTGTCATATCAATTAGGTACTATATCTCCATTTTACAGCTGAGAAAACTGATGCTGAAGACAGTAAAATGATTTGCCCAGGATCCCATAGCTAATATATGGGAGGAACTAGGACAAGGGTCTCCCTGTTTCTAAAGTCAGAATCTGCTTTTAGTCTCACTCTGATGTGTTGATAGAAAACAACTCTGGTGGCTTTAATTCAAGTCAGATTGAGAACCTTCCTCCAAGAGCAAGTGAAACCAGACAATTATTCTAACTCTTAGCAAAGAAAGTACACATTTGACTACCCATCCATTGTAACAGTTTCTGCACATATTTATATTTCTACTAGAATATGTTTCCTAATTGAAATGGAAATGAAGAATAAAGCAGAAAATCATATTACTACCTAGGATTTTTAGGACTTAATGTTCCTGGGACAGGAAAAGAAATAAGAAAAGGAACTTGAATCTGTATGCTGGGAGGAGAAGGGGAAAGATTAGGAATTTTAAAGTTAAAAGAGAAACAGACAGGCTTGTCCTAAAATAGAGTGGTTTCCACAATAGGCAATTGATAAGATATAATCTTCAACATTTTAATAGTTTCAAGATAGGTCTTCAATAGCAAGTTAGAGATTTTGACTTTTGTCCAAATATAGTAGAAATCAAATGGGTTATGGGAATAGATGGATGGGAAACTACCCCATATAACCGTCCCATATGACCACCAGGACACAGTTCATTGGTCACTTATTATCTCTCCCAACTTTTGAGTAGGATGTCTTCTTAAATTCAAAAGTTAGAAAGCTAGATATATTAACTAGATTCTCTTGCACTAAGGTTGTGGACAGAATTGAGTTTTATCAATAATAATTCTGAAAACCAAATTAAATGGGAAGAGAGGTATTTTGTGAGAATCAATTTTTACAGGTGTGAATCACAGTAGACATGGTTATGAAACAGTGAACAGTTCTGGAATAGATGTCTCAATCCCTTGATCATAACTAAGGTATGTCTCTCTTGAAGTCAAGGGCTGGGAGAGCTATACAGTGATTCCCATGCAGGAAGCAGTGCTGTTGATGGGCAGACCCTATGATGTTAATTGTAGGAATCATTCCTACAGGTCCAGCCTAATGGCCTTCACCGGCAACCCTTATAATTAGTTTTGTAAGGAACTAATCCAGATTAATTCATTTATGCTTAAACTAGCTAGAACAGATTCTGTTATCTATAACTGAACCTTGGTTGATACACCTCCTTTCTCCTCATTATCACTTGTACTCAATCAGGTTCACCTTCAAACAAGGCCACAAAGAGTTAATAGTATAATGTCAGCACTATGTCTTCTCAGGGGCCTCAATCCTCCAGATGAATGCTCAACTCCTTAGATTTACCTGGCTTAGCATCTGCTAGAGACTTCAACATCTCACAAATATAATAAGCACCATAAAATCTAAGGACCCAGTGGAATTACTATATTGACACAAACTCTTGGCTGCCTAAATATTATCAATTTGCAAGTTTAAGTGATGTTTTCCAATTTTCTAGTTTTAATGAGTGAAAAAGAAATGAAGGAGAAGAGGTTGGCACTGGTAAGTGAAAGAAAAAATGGCACCTGCAACAGAGTGTAAGCAGTCAGAAGTCATATTCTGCTAAATAGAAACAGTACCCGGGGCTACAGGAAATATACAGAAGCTACTCTGCATGATTCATAAAGACTTAAGTGTGTCTTCAATGGAAGTTAAGCACTACTCTAAGAGAGTTTCATAATCAGTATTTAAAATATTACTGTATTTACATTTCAATAAATTATTTTATGAAGTTTAAAAATAATTGTTTGCTATTTGATACTAAATCATGTTATAAGTTCATCTACCCATATGAAGTTAACACCAATATCTACATAAAAAAACTCATGAATACTTAGTTTAATCCTGACATAAGTTAAGATATACTTCACAATATTTGGAATCAACTACACATGAAAAACTAAACTATATTTCAGGTAAAATAGAAATAAAATACGACAAAGTTAAACTATCACCACGTAGGTCAAAAACACAATGCCTACAATAAAGATTTGTTCATCCCTCCCCGCAAACAAACCTACTTTTCAAGTCAGCAAATGCAAGAAAATATATTTAATTCATATCAATGTATTGTCCTTAGTTTTAAATAAATAAAGACAGACTTTGCACTTTTAGGCCTTGCTTGCCATTCTGTTAAGTCTATGTCAGAATTTGAATACTCTCCATGTGATATGTGATACGAGTGTATGGGCGTGTAGGATGTGAAGGGAGGCATTACAGAAAGCCCGGCAGGTGGAGAAAACACATGAAAGACTGCCGATCATGGAAACAAGAAGCTGCTCTAGAAAATGTGATACAAAGCACAGGAAAACTATACTTCTTTACGTTTGTTAAAGAATGATACAACATTCCCTAACAAAAGACAGAATACTAACCTAACAGCATACATGACCTAATTCAGACTCACACCGATAAATTTCTGAGAACATTTCACTCCTACCCTCAGGGCGGGGGGAGAATTTGAATCTTTCTGAAATCATGAAGTAGGGCCCTTACCAAAGAATGTCACCTGTAGCCCATACTTTCAATTCAGGTCCTTTAGGAAAACAGGTTACACAAATGAAACTAGTTCAGTCTATTGCCTCCTGAGCTATTAAGGGTAACCCTTAAAATGTTTGGGTTTTTTTTTTCCTATCTTGCTAATTCAAATTAAAACCAGTACACACAATATAAAATATCGTATTTAAACACCTTTTTCTTTTTACTGATTCCTTTTTATACATTTATTTTTTTATTCATTTTATACATTTAGATAACAAAACTAAAGTCACATGGTAAGTGACAGATACAATAACCAGCCTCTCCATAATTAATATTGCTGCAGTAATATATGCGAATAAACATATACTCATTATAAATGTTTATTTATATTTCACGTTATATATAAATATATGTGGGCATGCATATATGCATACATATAAAACTATAATCATACATCCTCTAGTATAATAGTGAAAACATACAAAATAATGAGACCAATTATAGACACTAGTTCTCAATATCAATTAAGATTTGAACACATCTGATACTTCAGTTTTATCAGTGGTTTTCATATATTGTATTAAGTAAAGAAAATTTTAAATACCTAAGATCTCATTATTCAGATATACAGAGGCATCCACCAATGTTACTTCTATGCCTGGTGCCATGATGCCAATAGGAATAGAATGTTGCTATTCTGGCAATAGCACATGTGGAGGATACAAAACCAAAAGGAGATAAATGTATGTTGAATTTATCTGGTATTTGGTAACAATATGACACACATTCCAAGATGCTACTATGACACCTCAAGAAAAAAAAAAGTAGTCATGACTTCTAATAAATTATTATTAGTAGTAGAAGACTTTTAGTAGTAGTCTTAGTAGTAGTCTTCTAATAAATTTATACATTTGCAATTTCAGTTATGATGCATCTTGTTACAAGTCTCACTGCAAAATGAACACAGTTCACATCAAACTTCTAATAAATAGAAAGATTCCACTGAAAGGTATTTTCAATGACTATTTTTACTTTCCCTTAATACTCTTTTGATGGACATATTTATTTGATTTTATCACTTTAGTCAATTAATATATATTTACACAGCTTAATTGTCTTTAATTAAGAAATCAGGGTTCATATATGTAATCATTTGAACATGTAATTATAATATCTAATTATATAATTATAGAGTATATTGAAATGATCAAATCTTTATCCTATTGATTTTAAGAGTGCATGTTATTTATTAAACACCTGAAAGAGAAAAGATTCAAAAATCACTTACAGTAAGTTCTTTCAAACTGCTTACATTCAAATACCTGACTTCAGTACTGATGTCTTCCCAAATGCTCCCCTAGGTGCTGGGTAAGGACTGATGATGCAATGACTGCAGGCATCTTATAGCACCCTTCAGTGATGGTGAAATGAGTGAATGGCCTCCTCAATGACTTCAGGGAGAGGATAAAAGGATATGGTGACTTTTTCCACATTAGTGGAATCTACTTGTTTAAAAATAACTAAAACACGTTAACATGTAATATCGAAAGAAAAGAAGGAAGGAAGGGAAGGTGGGAGGCAGGGAAAAAGGAAGAAAGTGAGGAAGGAAAAACTAATATTTCAAGAAACTTTCTCCTGAGCCAGGCCATAAAATATAAAGGAGAGCCTCCATGAAAATGCACTCTTTAATTTTGCTTGTGAAATAAGCCAAGCTGTTAGAAGAACTTACATGGCACCAATTTAATATTTTTCTCTGACCCAGTTCTTAGAAATTTGATATCAAGTCACCTATTAATATAACTTACAAGTGCAAACACCCTAACTATGCAGTACTTACAATATTCAGGTTCCTGTAAAAATAGCTATTGCCTCCCCTAGAGTAAGGCAAGCTTTCCCTTTCCCACAACCTAAATCTAATTTAGACATGCTTATTATTAATTCAGAATGTCAGAAAATCTGGTGCATAAAAAGGAGAGCTTTGCAAAGAAAGAATTCACTTACTCCTTGGGTCTGATTGAATAAAGTAAGGTCCTGATATCTAAAACACCTTAATTTCCTAATAAAAAAAATTAAAGTCACATTAAGCAAATTTAAGAAACCTAATTTCTGACATAATCAACTGAGTTGCAATACACACTAAATACATTTCACATGCAGGTCTCCCAGGCTTTACCTTTCATGCAAGCTGTTCTTTACATCTCCAAAAGCACCTGAGACAACATAGTAGAAATGATTCGGAATGAAGAGTAGGTCTTCTACACCTGATTTTATAGGTAAAAATTATGTTTCTCCTCAGTTATTAAAACTTGAGGTGAAATGGGGGGTGCCTAGGTGACAGAGCTGGTTATGAGTCAACTGTTGGTTTTATCTCAGATCGTGATCTCAGGGGCCTGAGATCAAGCCCTGTATTAGGCTCCAAGTTCAGTGGGGAGTCTGCTTGTCTTTCTCCCTCTCCTTCTGCCCCCTCACCCACTGCTTGTGTTCTCTTGTGAGTTTGTACATGAGTGTGTGCATGCACGCTCTCTAAAATAAATAAATAAAATCTTTAAAAAAAACCAACTTGGGGTGAAGTGGAAACAAAAGCCAAAATAATCTTTCTGGAATGAGTCACAGATTATTACTTTATAGCACAGAAGTATTAGAAAAGTAAAATTTGTTATGCAAGTATCTCTGTTGATAATGGATGTAGACGACCTTGAAGTTAATTGCCAAAAAATTAGTAAATCAAGTGGCACCTGGGTGGCTCAGTCAGTTAAGCACCTGCCTTTGGTTCAGGTCATGATTCCAGGGATTGAGCCCCCCTGTCAGGCTCCCTACTCAGTGGGGAGTCTGCTTCTCCTTCTTCCTCTGCTGCTTTCTCTCTCTCTCTCTCTCTCAAATAAATAAAATCTTTAAAAAATAGTAAACCAAAACTCCTTATCTATATGTATGGTACTTATCATTCAGACGAAAATTCTTGAATTCTTGATGACTCTCCTCTCACTCTCATATCCAATCAATCCTCAAAACCTCTCAAAATATATTTGATCTACTACTCTCTTTCACGACCTCCAACATGAACTCCATTGCCAATATCACCATCATTTCTCTCTGACCAGAGCACCCAGCTTCTACTCTCAATGCCTCTAATCTATCCCCCTCAGCTGCTGTCAAATTGATCCTGTTAAAACATAAGTCACAAGATATTAGCTTCTGCTTAAACCTTTCTTTGGCTTCCCAAATTGGGTACAAGTAGGATGGCACCCAATTCTTTTTCATCAGGCCTTGTATCCTTTTTCATCTCCAATGGCCCCACAGTCATTGCCCTGCAGCCACACTGAACTCCCTCCTCAAACACATCAATATTCCTCTTGTTTCAGGGCCTTTGCCTTTGTTATCCTCTTTCTACTTTACTCAAGTTTTTGTTTAAATACCCTTTGATCCCTATAGCCTTCCCTAACCATCCTATATAAAATAGTGGTTTGTTATTCACAGTCATCTTCTCTAGCTTAATTTTCTTCAGGATATTAATCAGTAGCAGAGATCAGAATACATATGTATATCTGTTTATTGCCCATTTCCCTCTAGAAAATATAATCTTCACGAGGGCTAGGCTCTGGTAGGTTTTGTTCATTGCTATATCCCCAGACCAAAATAGTGCCTCACACTTAGTAGATGCTTAATGCTCAACTCCTTCCCTATGGCATCCAGCTGCCTTTTTTTTTTTTTTTTTTACAACTCCCTGGGTAAGCGTTAGAAAGTATAAATGACCTCATTAATGCTTTGTATAATTCTGAGAGAAATGTGCACTCTATTTAAAACTCAACTTTGTAAAGGCTCGCAAGAAAAAGGGGTTACCCATTCAGCAATAATAAAAGCATCAACATTATTAATTAAAATGTTTGTGGTTTAAGTTACCCTATAGACCTCTCCAAATAAATGTAGAAACACCGTGTTCCCAGAAGGGCATTTTATTCACAGAAGAAGTTTTATGAAAAGACTTTAAAAATCAGCAGTTTTAGGAAGAAAATAAAGTGAAAGTTTAGGAAAGGAAGTGAAAGTTTTGTTTAGGAACAAAAAAGAAATGCATTCTAGTAACTTATCCACAACTAATGATGTAAAAACAAATAAAACTTGGCAAAACTAAAACAACAACAACAATATTTTTAGCCAAATATGACCAATCCTAGAGACCCTAAATAATACAGAATAATTTAGAAGAATAGTTTTAAATTAATAAAAAGATGAAGAGATAGAAAGGCCAAAATAAGAAAATCTATAATTTTTATGTAAATTAATTTGACCAGCTCTGCAATTATCTGTTTATTCTTTACCAAACATTCCATCATGAGCATTTATGAATACGGTTGGGCTATTCTTAGATTGCTACCAAAGATCTGCCACAAGTTTGACTGTTGCAACTACTGCCACCACTCAAAGGTTTACTGAAGACCTAATGAGAGGTTCAGACCAGCTCGGGGAAACAAGAATCCTCTGTGATCCTGAGGACCATAAACAATAAGAAAGCCCAAATTTATGAGAGAATGGATCTGATAAGTGCTCAATTAAGTTATGGACAAGTTATGCCATACAGCATTAGTTTCAAGGACTAGTAATGCTGAGTTAAGGGAAAATAACAATATTTTAATCCTAAATATTTCAGTATAGGCTTCTACTTTAACATGTCTAATGTAAATCACTTTCATTTTATAAAATGATCTATAATCTGTCATATAGATGAGAAAATCAGCCTTCTCAAAAAGATGTGTTTGCTTAGAAAAAGCCAGGCAATAAGCTTTGATCAACTTGCTGTGAAACATAAAAGGCTTCTTTCATATTAAGCAGGTACCAGGCTTACAAATTTAATTAAGGACAATTTTTGCTAATTTTTAACATTTCAAGGGAACACATACCAAAAACAGCTGTAAGTCAAATGGCTATTTTATTACGACCTTTGCAATAAATTGAAAATGTGTCTTCCTTATGGAAAAAAGGCTTCAATTCTTGACAAATCAGATCATTCTAAATTAAATTATCTACTTAAAAAGACACTATTTTAATAAACATTTTATTAGTTTTTTTTCCCCTGCACATTCACAATTGCTACTACATCCTCACTTTTTGAAACTATGGACTTAATATAAAAATTTTATACTACCTTTTTTTGGGTATACATTTATTTTTTCTGAAGTACAGCAGTGATCTTTTTCCCTAATTATTTCAGTTCTTGAAACATTTTGGGCACATTCAGTTGTTCTAATCTTGTCATTAAATATCAGATAAAACACAAAGAGATCTCACCAAAAATAATGGTAGCATGGGTACTATTCTTAATAAGAAATTTTTTTCAGGAGAATAATGTGCTATGTTCTGTTTCTCAATTCAGGTCATAAGAATCTGTTCAAAAAAAAAAAAAGAATCTGTTCAGTTAGTGAATACTCAATAAAATAAGCATCACAACAATGAGTAGGTAAATAGAAGGATTTAATAAGCATAGTGCATTGGCAGTGTCAAGGAACGAACCATCAAATGTGCCTGTCTCTGTGGATATCCCATGTGGAAGAAGGTACAAATTGAAAATGAGAAGGAGCACAGTGTGGCAGGGGAAAAAAAAAGAAATATTTGGAAAGAAATGAAAATTATGACAAAAATGAAAGAACTATTATTGCTATGGAGGTAGTACATGTTTCAGAAGATACACAACTGAGATTTTTACATAAAAGCACGCTATCCAGAAAGGACAGTTTAGAGCGGAAGCAGCCAGCTAAACTGCTGTTGCTCTCTCCTGATCCACCAATTAGTGAGCACTTAGCCAACCTCTTGAAAGCAAATGCCGCTAAGGAGGTTGGTGTCAGTTGATTATTCATACTTTATTGCCAATTGCTTTAATCAGATGCTTTCTTCAGAACATTCACTGAATCAGCTGATTTTAGGTAATTTTATACCTATAGAGAGTGTGAAAAGGTGTGTGTGTGTGTGTGTGGTATTGTGATAATCATTGAGGGTTTTCAAATTCTATTCACCTAATGCTTATCACTGGATGCCCAATCCAGGAGATGGGCATTCAGAGTCATTGGATGTCACAGGATTAAGCATTTAAAATGCTACTTTAATACTTTCTTAAAAATGGGTGTGACTCAATTATTGGGACCTTTACTATGTATTGGGGTTGGGTAGTGTGTTGATGATAACAAAAACAAGTGTGTTTGACTTACAACAAGCAAAATAATAAAGCCACTGCTCATCTTCAGCCTCCCATCTCTTTTTTTGATACACACCAAACATCTTCATACTATCTCAGGCTGTCTTCTTGGGTACACTCCCATCTAGCTTCAGAAAAATCTTATCTTCTCCATTAAAATGTCAATTCCTTCTGAGGTCAATAGAAACAAAAATGATTTTTTTCAAATATTGATTTTTGTTAATGATGGAAAAGGTCCTAGTTGCTTGTCTTTAACAAAGGGTGTTTCTTTTTATTGATCAGTTCTTGAACTGATCATCAGTTCTTGAACTGATCAAGATCAGTCCTTGATCAGTTCTTGAACTAAAAGACTAGGTATCCTGTGAATTATTTTTGGCTCAAAGTATGTTTTTTTAATATTTTATTTATTTATTCATGAGAGACACACAGAGAGAGGCAGAGACATAGGCAGAGGGAGAAGCAGGCTCCCTGTGGGCAGCATGATGCGGGACTGGATTCCAAGACCCCAGGATCACAACCTGAGCCAGGGACAGTTGTTCAACCACCGAGTCGCTCAGGTGCCCGTGGCCAAAAGTATTTGTATGAAATCCTACAGGGAGGGAATATGAAGATTTCTTCAAACTTTCCATCCTCCAACCTTCTTTTCTCTAATTGTCCTGTTTTCCAGAATATTTCATTGTATCATAATACCTTAGAGCATACATTCTAAGATTTTTCCTTTGGGGTCACAATACACTATATTCAAATTAACAAAGTTATGTGTACCCACATTTTTTAAACAGGGGAACAAGCAAAACAAAATAAAACATTGCTAATATTATGATTGAAATCCCTTGTCCACCATGAAATTGCTTTGTGATGCTGGGAAAATTACTCTTTTTTCCATTCTCCAGAATTTCACATTCCACATCAGTAAAATGGAGACAATTATATTTGACTCATAGGACTACTGTGAAGAAAAAAAGATGAGATAGAGAATGGAAAATGAAAATAAGACATAATTTAATAATATTGCCTTACATAGAGGATATTAAACTCTTATGTAGCCAAACATTCCAACCATTCCAAGTGGTGACTGGAGATCACATCACAGTGGTATCAGAACATGTATGTGATTGTTTAGCTATACTTTTTCTGGGTTTCATTTTACTGGTCTGTAAAAAATTAGATGACCACATCAGCTCTTTACAATTCTATGGTTCTATACACTAATTCTATATAACCTTTAAAATTCAAAAATTTAAGGTCCATAAAGAATCCATTTCCATCCTGATGACTTTCCCTTAATGGCATTTACCACAGTCTGATAATCACTTCTTTATTTGTCTCTCCCTTGTGATTCTGCCTTTATAGGAAGAAACCTAACTTTCTCCTTGATTATATTTTATCCTTTACAGCCAGCAGACTGTCTGACACATAGTAGGTTCTTAAGAATTACCTGTAGAATTATAAAGAAATAGTTTAATGAATGAACAAACACCTAACATATTAAAGTAGAGAAGATGAATACAAGTCTACTAATTTCAATGCTGTTATTTCTTCTACTTGCCATAATGCAATCTATTTTCAGTAGAAGTCATGTATTTCCTGGAATAAAATAAATAAGACTATATATATATATATATATATAATATTATACTCCTGTAATTTATATAACAAATGATTTTTACATTATTTGCTTGTAAAATTGGAATGTCGTCCCAAGTCCTATAAACTCATTTCCTGCATTCCAGAGGGAATAACTTCAAATTCTTTCAGTATATTTTTATGATATTTGCCTCCATAAATCTATACAACATATTCATATTGTTTCCTCTAGGTTTTTCTGTTTGGAGCATTCTGCGTTGGCTTTCCATTATGGACAATGGGGACTTAGCTATCCTGTCCAGTCTCACCCACCCCACCACAAAGATACACAGATGTACACATAATGCACTTCTTTATCCCCCTATGTTCCCACATGTAGTTATATCATAGTTTTAATCACTACTCAGAATTTGTAGTATTGCGACTGGGTGATGCTATTCACTGCTGAGCCATATAGTATACTATGAAATATCTTTTTTCTTGCACCGCTTCTGGTTTTCCTTGAAATAAATAATTGTGATTCTATTTGTTTGATCCCTTTTTTGAAATACAGTTATCATTAATTCACTCTCAACTCTCATCAGAGCACTTATCTGTCTCAGTATATATAAATACATTAAGTATTTCATTCATTTCTTCTTGTGAAATAAATCCTTGCCAAGAGAGTCTATGTCTCTTGTCTGCATGGGTTGCTTTCTGAATCTTCTTAGCAGCTGTAATCTTAGATATTTCTTTACCATTATCAGTTTCAACCTGCTTCTCTCCTGTATTCTTTCTTTATGTTCTGGGAAGGTCTCTTGCCCCTTCTTTATAATCACTTTTTCTCCATCTTCATTTTTTACTTTTTTTCTTGAGACTCATGTTATTCAAATGATATGGACCTCTTAGAAAAATTTTCCATTTTTTGTCTCCTAATTTCCATTTCATTATCTGCTCTTTCTGAGAGATTTCTTTAATTTCCAAACCTCCTACTGAGACTTCCCTCACAACTATTTGATCTTTAATTGCCAAGAACTCATTTATGTTTGATAACTACTTTTAATAGCAAACTATTCTTATTTTTATGGATGCTATAATATGTTTTATCACTCAAGATTACTAATAAAAAAGTTTTGAAGATATCTTCATTTTCTGTCTAGCATGTTTTTTCCCACATAGGTTTCTGGGTTTTGGCGGGGGAGGGTTTGTGGGTTTTTGGCTTCCACTTTTCATCTCAGATGACTTCCATAAATATGTAGTGATCCATTATGCCTGTTCATATTAAGAGAAGAACACCACAAAAACTGCCTGGAAATTTCATGCCCATGAATGGGACTTAATAACTACGGTCTTCATTATATAATGATTTCCTGGGCCACTTGCTTGGGGATGTCTGATGCCAGTAAGTATATTTCAGATTCTCTCCCCACCCACCTCAGACTCCCAGTGAAAGTACCTACCAGTTTCATACCTGAGGGATGCATGTTTCCAGCATCCTGGTGTGAAGTGGCAGGAGGATAGGGCAGGGCACCAGGTATTTCAAATTCATCACCTCAATGGTCACTTACTCTCCCTATTTTAATTTAGTGCCCCCTCTCATTTATCTAGAAAGAGATCTTCTCTTTTACCTTTTCCAGAATATAAGACCTTCATCTTCTTTCAGAGCATGAGAGGAGTGATCATTCAAATACACAGAATCAAGGAGAGAGAATCAGGGTCCAATGGCTTTTCCAACAGATTTTTATCCCCTTCTCCCAGTTTCATAGCCTTGCTATCTCCTATTTTCACTAGTATCGGGTGCTGAGAGTTGAGTTCCTGTAAGCTTTTGATGGTGTGGAGGGACATTGTAATGTAAATCACATTTCCCTACTGTTTGAACATTGCTGGCTCAGAGTTCAGCTCTAGCTTCCTCTTTCTGCTGACAAGCTGTTGTTTATATTCCAATGGTTTGTTTGCTGAAATCTCCTTCTTCATTCTGATTGTCATTTTTTATAACCTTCTAACAAAACAGTCTTAATGCACGTGTTCAATCCATTATTTTTAACCGGGTTTTAAAAGATTATATTGCACCACATTAACTTTTGCCACTGCTCTGTGTGCAATATATCAGGTGATTACACAGGCTTAGGCTTGATCCACTACAAAGAACTCAGGGTATTATTAATAACAACAGACATTTTCTCTTCTTCGGGAGGGGCTGGGGAGTCACTAAACAATGAAAGAACCGAATGCTGACTATGGCACATTGAAGAGAATTGCAAACTGAGTATTGCAATACAAAATCTGAAAAACTGTAGTTCCTTCAAGAAGTACAATCAATCCATGATACAGAGAGAGAAAGGTAAAATAAATTATCTCAAAGTTCCTTCCAAACTCTAAACTACTATGAAAGTAGAGAAAATTTTATATGTTCTGACATGGAAAAATGTCAAAGATATATTTTAAATGAAAAAAAAAAAAGTTGTAAAACTGTAGGTACAGAGGGGTTATATTTTTTTGTAAATATATAGGATTTTAAGTTTATCCTTACTTCCAATATAAAATATCATACTTCTGTGAAACATTAAAATAGCTCATCACCCACTCAACAGTTCCAGCAAATATTACCATGTTCTGCCCTTCTATGCAACCATTTTCCTAAAGAAAATAATAATGGCAACCATTTATAAAGCTATAATTCCCTGAAAGGGTGTTTTTTAAACATCTTTAAATATTTAATATTAACTCATTTAATACTCAGAACACGGTGGAGTAGTTGTCTTTGTAACCTCTATTTTGCAGGTGATGAAACTGAGGAAAGGGAGATCAAGTATGCTGTTCAAGGTCACAGGAGTGGAGGTGAGCTTTAGCCCGAGGTACTTGGGCTCAGAGTCCAGAGCCCTCCAAGCTCACCCACTACACTACACTGCTATACACTTGCCACTCTATAGCCCATTCAGAACATGAACAAACAAATGCCAAAAAGAACTCAGATTTATAAAGTTATGTGACAAATCCCTAATGTCCTTTGAAGTTATATAGTTTCATAGTAACAAAATGAGTCTTATATTTGGCAGCCAGTTGGTGTCAGGAAAATTATAGTGTCTCCGTTTTGTTTATGTTTGCTTTTAGTGGCTGGAAAACAAAATAGTTTGCTTCAAGGCAACACAATATCAAACTTATCAAATAAAAAATCTTGTTTTTATGTCTCTAATAGCTAGTAAATAATTTCAACTACCACTGTTAGACTAACTACAATTAACACTGCTACAAGAATTTAGAAAAATTAGTATATTTGATGTTAAAACCATTGTCTGAAACTCAAGTTAAATCTATGTTTCAATTAATCTTTTCTACCAAAATCTTGTAGTCACTCTACTTTCTCCAGAGTTTGTTGTTAAGACAAGAAAGGGATTAATCATAGGCTTTTTTTTTTTTAAAGAGAAACAGATCCAGATATTCCTGTAAAAAGTAGGACAGGAACCAGCTCAAGGGCTGAGGAATAAGACATTCACTTATTGAAGAAAAAAAAAAAAACTTTCAAAAACTGATCTTTATATTTCCCTTTGTGTAGCAGATCCTGTTCCTGGAGAATTGCTAACTAGACAAGGTATTGCAAGACACTCACCTATAACCTGACACTTCTCTGGCAGGGAAACAGACTTTGACACTGTGAGAGCTGTAAGAGAATACTCACATTCCATTATGGTCATATCTAAAGGACCTAAGAAATGTTTTTAAACTCCTCAGGAAGATGTGTCAGAGACACAGGGCTATGTAGGGAAATTCTGGGGTGGAAGGGCAGTGTCTCTATCACTGTTAACACTGTATCTGTATCTGTAGCATCACAACACTTTATATTATATTAGACAGCAAGTCAATGGATCCCTACCTAGGGTATAGCAAAGAATGCAAAGCTTGCATGAACCTTTCCATGAAAACACCCTATTGCTGACAGGACAAGTCTCTCTACTTTTAGGGGGCAGAGTACTCAACATCTGTGGCAGATAACATGGAACAGGGCCATGCATGATTCAGGCAGCAGGACTTCTATTAGTGAATTCTGGATGGCACTGTATTTATTTATTTATTTATTTATTTATTTATTTATTTATCTATCTATCTGCCTACTTCTGTCTGGAACCACTACTGTCATCAAGACCCTATCATTCTTAGGCTCCCTATCCTTGATGTCTCAACTTTAATATTATTTCCCACGAGTGACCTTCCCAAACTTTGGTCTTCGCTATTCTCTTCTGTAGCATAGCACAAACTCTTCAGTATTATTAACTGATATCAAGATCTGTAGAAGTGCTACGATTTTACCCTACTTGCAAACTGACAAGCTAAACTAGCCTGCTACATTTTGAAAAATGCTGGCAGAAGACAAAGGCTCCTGGATAAGAGACAAAGGCATTGGGTAAGAGACAAAGAAATTAATTGCCCAATATTGCTATTACGGCATTAGCAGTCATCAGTGTGCCCATATTTGCTTCAGTTCCCTGAGTATTTATTCCCACAGGACAATGGCACAAGGAGCTCCAGGTTTTTGTTTGTTTTTCACCCAATGAAATGCTTTTTATTTTCTATGTTGAGACAAATGCTATCAGTTATCCAACGGGCACAGTGAGGCTACCTATGGGTTTATCCATCAGTTTATCTAGTGCTTTGGGGCCTGGTAGGAGTCCCATGGAGAGGAGAGTTGGTCGAATGGCCAGTGGTTGAGAGGATGCCTTTCTGAGCACTTGAGGACTGGACACATAAATGTTCTCATGAAGAAACATCACATTTTCCCCAGGTTTCACCCAAATGGTGAACAACAGGCCATGAGAATTTGGGGAGAAATTCCCTGATCCGCATAATTTTCCTGTCCCAAAGAACCCAGATTTTTTAATACTAGATAGTAAGCATGTCTGTCTATTATTTCAGGCAAACACTATTTCTCATTTTCAAGGTTATTTGCTATATAAAATCCTTTGAAAAGATAGTCTGGAACAAAGGGTGTCAATGCTTCTGCTTTTTTTTAAGACTTATTTATTTATTTGAGAGAGACAGTGCATGCACAAGTGGGGTGAGGGAGCAGAGTGAGAGAAAGAGAGAATCCGTAAGCAGAGTCTGCTGAACACAGAGCCTAATGCGGGACTGAATCCTAGGCCCCTGAGATCATGACTTGAGCTTAAATCAAGAGTTGGACACAATCGACTGAGCCACCCAGACACTCTGCCTCTGCTTTTAATACATGCAGGAACATGAGAGACTTATATTCTTACATTCCTTTATTGACTACACACTCCATAAGCGTCCTAGTCATGTCCAACTTATTTGCTACTATACCCTCAACATTTAGAACAATGTCTCCACAGAATACCTGTTTAATATATACTTTTTGACAGAATGGAATAAATGTATTACTGAAAACAAATCCTTAAAATGGCTTTAAAAAGTTTTCTTGGGGCACTTGGGTGACTCAGTCACTTAAGTGTCTGACTCTTGGTTTTGGCTCAGGTCATGATCTCAGCATCATGAGATGGAGCCCTGCATAGGGCTACGCACTTAGCATGGAGTCTGCATGAGATTCTCTCTCCCCCTGATTCTGCCCCTCCCCCCTCCTCACATGCTTTCTCTCTCTTTTTCTCTCTCAAAATAAATAAAATCTTTAAAAAACAAAGCTATCTCATGTATCTTTGGATAAATACATTGGATGGTGACAAGAAGCAGTGAATTCAATTTTATTGCCTGCCAAAGGTCCAGTGTATACCTATTTAACATTGCAAACTAAATATGATCCTATATGGTTTAACATATATCCTTTAACATCCAACAGAAGCCAACAGATTGTTTGATATTCTTTAAGGAAAATTATGGAGTATAGTAAAGTCTATGTCTCAAGAAAGGGGAAAACACCTCTACCAGAAAGCGAACAGAGAAATCTATGGACAGGGCTAAGATTCACTTTCTAAATTTGCTTTACTGCCCTAATGAATGAGTGATTAAAACCCCAAAGTTCTACTCCACTGATACGATTATAATTATATTTTTAAAGACTTTATATACTTACCCAATGGAGAGAGGGAGAGAGAGAGAGAGAGAAAGAGAGAGAAGAGCACACATAAGCAGAGGGTAGTGGCAGAGAGAGAGAGAGGGAGAAGCTGACTCTCTGCTGAGCAAGGAGCCTGATGTAGGACTTGATCCCAGGACCCTGGGATCCTGACCAGAGCTGAAGGCAGATGCTCAACTGATTAAGCCAGTTGCCCCAATATTATAAATTATTTTAAGGGTCATTGGTAAGATATTCATGCATGACCATCAGAATCAAAAAGGATTTATATCATTGACATGAGTTCTCTGATTGGCTGTAGTTGGATATAATTCTGTTTTCTGATTGGGCTCTGGATCCAAAAGAATGCACAGAAAGTCAATTAGTTCCTTCATGTTATTATTCTCAAATATTTTGATCATTTTTATTATGAGGGGCACCTGGCTGGCTCAGTAGGTAGAGCATGTGAATCCTGAGTTCAAGCTCCATGTTGCAGGGGGAGGGAAGGATAAAGTTAAATGAGTTTTTCAAGCTCACAATAAACTAATAATGGTTAGGTTGAAAACTAAGATCTTCCAAAAATTCATTCACCCTGTGTTCCATTCTTCACACACCAAGAAAGAAAAATAACACTGTTAAATACTTACCAAGATACGTTTATTACGCTCTTCCCATAACTCCTACCTGTAATGAGCTTTAAAGTGCTTATAGCACCTTTTGTTTTCATACATATTTGCTTTTCTGTTCCTAGAATTCTTAATGCCAGTCCCTGTCTCAGGGCCTTTCTGCTTACTAGCTCATCTATCTAGAAAGTCTCCCTTCAATCTCTTGCCTCATATACCTCACCAAGATCTTCACATGGCTCAGCAATTTCTCATCATTTAGATCTCAGCAAGGTATCACCATCTCTGAAAGCCTTCTTTGGCCCTCCCATCTGGAGTAGTAGCCCTGTCCACTCCCCAATCCCTCTCTACTTCATTCCCCTACTTTTTTTACTCTGTTCCACTTAGCACCATTCCAAGTTAGACTTACTGTATTTGTTCATTATCCACTGTCTCCTCAACTAAAATGTAAGCTTTGTCTTGTGCCCTCAATAATACCGATTATATGAATAAAAGGAACACAGTATTTTGTCTAGTATGACTCACTAGCCCTGAAGCATATATGCCATACCTTGGGCACTGTTATTCTGAAAATGAGTGAACTATCATAAAAATTTCGCACTGTTATCACATGGTGACTATAAGTAAATGTCACTTGTTTATTGTTTTCACACAAAGCACCCCAAGAGGCTTAGGTTACCAGTGAACCATTAAGACTTTCATATTTGCATAGAAATCTATCGCTAGGTTTGAAGGTGTTTGGAAATAAAGAGATATCATTCAAGACAAAAGAACATTTCCATATAAAAACAAAACACAACCTCAGGCCAACAAATATAATGAATATAAAGAAAAGTCTACCTAGGTCATCTACATTTGTTAGTACAGGGCCCTAAATTACCCACTTACCCTCTTTCTCAAATAAATAAATAAATCTTCAAAAAAATCTGGGTTGACGGTTGATATGGCAAATGGCTGATGATTTTATTATTTACTGCCATTCACTTATCATCAAGATAATGCTAGGTATGTATTATGAGTCATTCATTTCTAAACTATGGAAATGCAAGGGGAAAATAGGACTTGAATTCTACCTTCAAGAAGCTTAGATTTAAAAAAAAAAAAAAAAAAAAGAAGCTTAGATTTTTGTGAGAAATACAACAGGTAAAGAGGTTATTATTATGCATCAGAACAATTGCTAATAGGGGATCCCTGGGTGGCTCAGTGGTTTAGTGCCTGCCTTTGGCCCAGGGCGTGATCCTGGAGTCCCGGGATCAAGTTCCGCATTGGGCTCCCAGCATGGAGTCTGCCTGTGTCTCTGCCTCTCTGTCTCTCTCTCCCTCCATGTCTATCATGAATAAATAAAATCTTAAAAAAAAAAAAAAAAAGAACAATTGCTAATAAAGAAAAAGGAGTTTTCAAAGGGATTAGAAAAGGACAAGGTAAGAGTGAAAACAAAATAGTAGAAAAAACTAACAATTTTTTGGTGACTAATTTTTTAAACCATTTTAACCATTTTTAATTGTACAGCTCAATGATATTTTTTAATGAAGATTTTAGATTTTTATTCATTTTTTCATGAGAGATACAGAGAGAGAGCCACCCAGGTGTTACCAATTCAATGCTATTAAGCATAATCACATTGTGTTGCAACAGATCTCCAGAACCTTTCTACCTTGCAAAACTGAATCTCCATATCTGTTAAACAACTCTCCATTCATCCCTACTCTTGGCCCCTGGCAACCACTGTTCCTTTTTGTGTTTCTGAGATTTTGATTACTCATATAAGTGGAATCATACAGTATTCACCTTTTTTGTGACTGGCTTATTTCACTAAGCATAATGCCTTGAAGTTTCATTCATATTGTAGCATGTGGCAAGTGGTCCTTCCTTTTATAAGGCTGAATAATATCCCCCTGTATATACCACACATTTTGTTTATCCATTCATCTGTTGCTGGACACGTGGGTTCTTCAACTTCTAAGCTATTGTGAGCAATACTGCTATGAACATAGATGTGTGAATACTACCTTGAGATTCTGCTTTCATTATTATGGGTATATACTCAGAAGTGGGATTGTTTGATCAGATAGCAATTATATTTTTAATTTTTAGAGCAATCTCCATTCTGTTTTCCATAGAGGCTGTATCATTTTACATTCCTATCAACAGTGCACAAAGGTTCCAATTTCTCCACATCCACACTAATGCCTGTTATTTTCTGTATTTTAATTAAGTAGCAGTCATCCAAATAAGTGTGAGGTTTATTCTTTTGTTTTTTGTTTTTCTTAGTTTCACATTTTTATTGAAATTCCAGTTAACACACAGTGTAATATTAGTTACAGGTATGGAATTTAGTAATTCATCACTTGCATACAGTGCTCATCCCAACAAGTGCCCTCCTTAATACCCATCACCTATTTAGTGCATCCTCCACCCACCTCTCCTGCAGCACCCCTCAGTTTGTTCTCTATAGTTAAGAGCCTGTTTTATGATTTGCATGTCTTTTTTCTTCCCCTTTCTCTCTTGTTTCTTAAATACCACATAGAAGTGAAACCATATGGTATTCCTCTTTCTCTGACTGACTTGTTTCACTTAGCATACTACTCTCTAGCTCTACTCAGTCATTGCAAATAGTGAGATTTCATTATTTTTAATAGCTGAGTTATGTCCCATTATAAATATATACATATATATTTATACATATATATGTATATAAAACATATATACATACCACTTCTTCTTTATACATTCATCAGTCAATGGACATTTGGGCTCTTTCCATAATTTGGCTATTGTTGATAATGCTGCTATAAACATCAGGGTGCATGTATTCCTTCAAATCAGTATTTTTGTATCCTTTGGATAAATACCTAGTCATGCAATTGCCAGATCATAGGGTAGTTAAATTTTTTACATTTTGAGGAACTTCCATACTGTTTTCTAGTCTGCACCCCCAACCATAGTGTAAAAGGGTTCCCCTTTCTCCCTATCCTTGCTAACATCTGTTGTTTCCTGAGTTGTTATTTTAACCATTTTGGCAGGCGTGAGGTGATACCTCATTGTGGTTTTGACTTGACTTTCTCTGATGATTAGAGGTATAAGGCATTTTTTCATATATTTGTTGGTCAATGGTATGTCATCTTTGAAAAATGGCAATTCAGTAATGTAAGAAAACAAACATTTATTTAGTAGGCACTGTTTTCTCAGTACTGCTCTGGTGGATCCTCATATATATTATCTCATTTAATTATCTCAACATTATATAAAATTGAATTTGCCATTGCAGTTGGTGAGGGAGGAAATTAGGTGAACTGAGAGATTTATAGAGGTTGAGTAACTTGATTCTGGTCTTCAGCTAGTAAATGGTGGAGAAAAAGTTTAATTCAAATATTGTGATCCTTCCAAATTAGTAAATTATTGAAGTTTCTAAATTATTAAAACATCAAAAGATTTCAAAATGGTTAAATACCTAAGGTATTAAAGATGCTATAGATAGCCAAAGAAGAATATATTCCAATTAGCCAAAATACCGCACTGTGAAGGAAAACTGTATGTCAGAGGAAGAGCCTGGCAATGGGTTTGAGTGGAACACAGAGTCATGAGGGATGAAGCAAGAGTTGTCACCCACAGGTGTGGGTCCAACAGGTGCTGTTAAGCAAGGATTGACATGAGATCTGTGTGTTTATTTAGTGTATATATGTGTCTAGGTCCAGGTTGTTAGCACTTAGCTTTGACCACCTGGCCTATACCTCCATCATCTACAGGAACTTTTTAAAATGTATTTGCAATACCATCTCCAAAAGGAATTTTTCCAGAATCTTTATCCTCTTTTTAATGATCACTTTTTGCTGACTTCTCCAATTTTCACAAGACAAGATGTCATTGAAACT
Organism: Vulpes lagopus; assembly: GCF_018345385.1. NCBI lineage: Eukaryota > Metazoa > Chordata > Mammalia > Carnivora > Canidae > Vulpes > Vulpes lagopus. The sequence goes on along the minus strand of NC_054829.1, from coordinate 49,397,268 downwards.
GGATTTTTCTTTTCCTTGTTACTTAAAAATGGCAATTTGGTTTCATAGTTGTATGGCTCACATTTTGGCATCTGCTAGTTATACCTTCTCCTATTCACATTTCTTGGTTTCATTCAATGCATCTCTAACATAAATCAAGTTCCCAGGGCACTATTCTTGTGTCTGAGCATCATATTCATGTTAATCCTGCTTGTTTAGTACATGAGATTAGAGAATAGGTGTTAACTGGAAGCAAGTACTTACTATATTGTACACGTAGCCCAGATGCCAGCTGAGGTCATTCTGCCCACTAAGAGTTTTACATAAAATTCAATTGACCCTTACCCTGTCTCCTCACTCCTCCATCTATGTTTAGTGGGAATTTTGATGCTCATTGTCAGATTTCCATGAATTCAAGGCTTGGTTTATTTTAGCTTTTTGTTTTTGTTTTTTAATTCAAATTTCTAGGTTTTTCTGAACCCCTGATCTCACTTATATCTCACTCCCATGGCCTTTTTTTTTTCTACATGCCCCACACCAACCTATAATACATTCCCTTTACCTTGATGTTAAAATGATTCATCTAGAACATGTGTAGGAGACTGAATTTTGGAATAACTGGGAGAAGAGGCACTGGTTACATTGTAGGATTACCAAGCAAAGAGCTGAAAATAAAATATTAAATACTCATAGCTCCAAAAATCTTTCAGCTACTTTCCCTCCATTCCAATCAGGAGTTTATCAGTAGCTGTCACTAACCCACACTGCCCTCCTCTCCCTTGATGCTCAGTGACCCTTCTCTCTCTATTTGCTCTCTCCTTTTGCCTCATCACCTGACTCCCCTCCTCCCTTTCTCTGGCTTCCCTTACTAGCAAATTTTAGTGCATTTCTCTAGTAGAACAATTTACCTATTGGCTTCTTCCTTCCAACCAAACCAGGCATGCAAGAGCCCATCTTATATACTTATGAAAGATAATATTGCTACACAAAGATCATTTCTCTAGAAGAGAAATCTGACACTCCTTAGGGGAAGAAGTGATTCTACTTAATTGTGATTTTAAATAGAGTATTTTTTTCATAATTGGTTGGCTTCAAAGTCATTGGCTGTTTAATGTGGGAGAAAATGACACAAAATATTATTAAATGTAATAAATTTTAAAAATCTGGTTACATATTGACAGAGATGTGAAAAAGGGAAAGAGAAAGAGTGGGGGAACAAATGGAAAAAATAAAGGAGACAGGAGTAGGATACAGAGGTAAAGACAGGGATAGAAAAAGACATATATAAAGATAGTGTTAGGATAAGAAAGCTCAGGTTTAAAATAAATTTAGTGATAATTGACATTGTGGCTTGCAGCATATACACTCCTCTGCTCAAAACACTCGAAATAACTTCCTGGCTGAGAATAAAGAGCAGTGTCCTTTCAACAGCCAATACGACCCTGTGCTTCTGCCCTTCTTGTCTCTCAGATCTTGTCTCTTACACTCTGGTAGCTCATACCAGTCCAGCTGCTCTGACCTTTTCCTCATTAACAGTTGGTGTGATCTCATCTCAGGGATAGTGTCCTTGCTATGTCCTCTTCTGAAAATGTTTTGGTACACCCTGATACCTCCCTTCAAGTATTTGCTCAAAAATCTGCTTTTCACTGAGGCTTTCCCTAAACATTTTATTGCAACTTGAAATATACCTCTTCTAGCTCTCCACAACTCCTACTCTTACACTTTCCTTAGGTATTTGTGCATTATCTGTGTCCCCTTATCAGAATATTCTTAAGAACAGGGATTCATGTCATTTTATTCACTTCTGGTTTTTCCAGTGCCTAGAACTGTACCTGATACATTGGGTTGCTTAATAAAATATTTGTAATGGTTGAACCCTACGTCTATTACCTGTTATATAAACTGCATAATCAGGGCACCTGAGTGGCTCAGTCGATTAAGTGTCTGCCTTTGGCTTAGGTCATGATCCCAGGATCCTAGGATGGAGCCCCAAATTGGGCTCTCTGCTCAGTGGGGGGCCTGCTTTTCCCTTTCCCTCTGTTTGCCACTCTGCCTATGTGTTCTTTCTCTCTCTGTCAAAAAAATAAATAAAACCTTAAAAAAAATAAACTGCATAATCAATGCATTATAGTCCTTCAGGAGCTCTACAAAGAAACAGTTACTTAGCCTGAAAAGAGTGGAAGGACATGGAAAACCTAAGAACCAGAACAATAACCTGGAGTCTCAGATTAATGCTTCCCAAATCTTGAGCAGAATTGTGGCCTTCAAACATTTTTTGCCCACATGTCTCTTAAATGACTTGAAAATCCAGGTATCTCTCACATATTTTCAGGTTAACTTCTAACATTATATCATAAGCTTAGTTGCAAAGACACACTCTAACTATTGAGATTTGAAAATAAAATGATTATACCATTCAATTAAAGGGATCCATGGATTGTGACAATATTAAAACCATTGAATTGTTGCATTTTAAAAGGGTGAACTTTATGAAATAGGAAATATGCATTAATTTCAAATTTTTTAACATAAAAAAAGAAAAAGTAAGCAAGTATGCATTGGGCCTGCCTCCAGAGCTAAATTCTGCCAACATAAAGCTAGTTCTGACTTTGAGATTAAATAAATTCACCCATAACTAAAAGGGAACATTTATGTTTTCATTATTTTCCCTTTTTCAGCAACCACTTTTAACAATAACATCTTTGATATTGTACATTTAGGAAGACTTATTCTTCCAGATGGGATGAAAAAGGCTTTGTAACAACTTTTTGCTCAATAAAAGGCTGTGACTTATTGGGGAAAATGAAAGGGATTCATGAATATATAACCATTTGATGCTCAATATCATCTATTAAAATACAAAAAGAAAACATGGTCTTCATAATAGACATTTTACACCATTTCATTTTCTCCTTGAATCATGTTTCAATCCACTTTTCTCAAGATAATTTTATCTTGAAGTAATATGTTTAAGTGCTTGAAAGTCATTCACTGATTAATGTTTCATATTACCTGTGGGAGAAATGGAATATATTTTTTGAGGTTGAGATTAAAGTTCTTTGAATTATCACTAAAATGATACTAGTACATAATTGATCTAACAATATAAATATTTTACTTTTTTGAAAAGTATTTATTGGAACTACAACTCTTAATTTGATGAACAGGGCTACTTTTTTTTTTTTTTTTCTCCAAATTAATCCACGTATACTAAAAATGATCACCACTTATGGCTAGAATTAAACTATATGTTCAACATCATTCTTATTTGTAGTTTTCATTCTCCTAATTAACATGGGAAAAATGTGCTCATATAAATAAGAATATAAGAATTTTAACTCTTTGAAATTCTAGCTTTGGCAAGAATATCATACAGTGCCATGCTACACCATCAAAAATGATTTCTGGTAGCCTGCCTACTGACAACTTTATTAAGATCACCTCCAATTTTGTTGAAAGCAAAAAAAAAAACTGGAAACTATCTTAGCTGCAAAAGAATCATAACCAAACAGAAGGCACACACCTTTTCAACTCCAGAACTAATTTCCTTTTTTTTTTTTTTCACCCTGAGGTAATGCACCCATAATAAGATTAAGGCTGTTAACTCTGTTGATGTAGGTGTTGTTTTGCTGTTTGTTTTGTATAAAAAGATAAGAGTGATTATCAAGGGTGGTAAGGGGGGAAAACTTAAATCCCACCAATCCTCTCTGAAGTATAGCAATTTTAGGGAAGTTGAGAATATTAACACTGATTCCCTTAAAACTATCCCTCTACTCACAGACCCTTGTTTGAAGATTGCTCCAATAAAGAGAGAGAGGGAGAGAGAGAGAGAAGGAGAGAGAGAGAGACAAGAAAGAAAATGAAATCTCAGAAATCAAAGCCCTAAAATGTTTATGAGGTAGACATGTCTCAGAAATTCTTTTGTTCTTCTCCTCTCAAGAAATTCATAATATTCATTGATCTCTGGTGAGGAAACCTGTTTGCCTTTTTTAACTCAGGTTTTCTAAATCATTTTTGAACACAGAACCTTTTCCCCCTGTAACATGATTTGACAACCCACAGATATAATATTCCATTGATACATGTTTAACAGTATGCTAGACGTTGCTAATGAAAGACATGGGTCTCTGTGTGTGTGTAAAATAGGAACTTTGAGAAAAAAAAAACTGACATTTTAGAAAATAAGATCTTGCTGCCACTGAAAAGTGAGTTCAGGCAACTAAGAAATCTGAGAGAGTAGATGGGGACCCTGGAACAGAACAGGATATTGCATATTCAGAACAGAAAAAGGGTTAGTTCAAGAAATATGGGGGAAGGGAGAAGATTCAATGTCACCACCAAATTATTATATAAGAGACTGACAAGACTGTCCAACATCTAGGATGCTTCATACATATTCAACAGATAAGCTGCTGCTGATAACAGAGTGTTCTTTCTTCTGGAAGCTGGGGGTGGGAACCTAGACAGAAAATAGCTCTGCATCTCCAGAGATTAAGGGAGAAAATTCATTCAGCCTCAAACTGGTGCTAGGTGGGGAAAAAATGCTAATTTCAGGGGGAAAAAAAGGATAGCATAGCCCAAAATATAATGCTATGTGTGAACTACCTGGAAAGAAAGATTACACAGTCAGGATGAGAGTAATGATTTATTTAAATTAATGCAACATAAATTAATATCTAGTCAGCTTTCTCTCAGAAACTGCCTAGAACTAAAACAAAATTTTGTGTGCTCAATGCAGTGCACATATTTTTGGGAAAAGAGTGACACAAGAGAAGTGAAAGAGGACAGTCAGGCTTTAAGCCAGAGGTGAAATCTTTACTAAGCCCCTAGATAGGAGGAACAGAAACCACCCAAGACAAACATAGGTTGCATCTAGCAGCCATCTAAACACTGAACATCTCAGTGTTCAGACTGTGATTTTATTTTATTTTTTTAAAGACTTATTTTTATTTATTTTAGAGAGACAGAGTATGAATGGGATAATAGGGGGAGGGAAGGGCAGAGGGAAAGAGAGTCTTAAGCAGACACATATTGAGTGTAGAGCCCTATATGGGGCTTGATCTCATGACTCTGAGACCATGACCTGAGCTGAAACCAAGAGTCAGATGCTTAACCAGCTGCACCTTCCAGGTGCCCCTTCTTAGAGTGTCATTTTAAAAATAGCTTAAGAACATTATAGAAATCATCACACTGGTAAATAAAAGAAAAAAACAGCATGGAAAATACCCACAGTGAATAGCAACAATTTAGAAAAATAAAACTTTTGTCTATATAACCCCTGTAATATTTAGATGAGCATCCTTCTTAGGGTTCCATGAATATATATCTGATAGAACTGGACTGAGTCTAAACAAATCATAAACTGGGCTGAAAACAGATGTCACTGAATGATTTCCTAATTCAAACCTAAATTTTCAAAGCCCCCTTTGTACAAAGTCCTCTCGTCAGTCCAATGAGTTCCTAAAGAATGCAAATCCCAGTAATGGTTTAAATGTGAAATGCAAGAGACAGACTTATATTTAGCTTTAATATCAGTTACTATGACAACCAATGGGCTATTTAACATTATTAGCATTCTAGCCCACTGAGTTAATAATACGGACAAGAATGGCATAAAAGTTAAGCAAAGCAAATTACTTCAATGTCATGTCACATAGCAATGACAGTGAAAGTCACGTGGGCTTAAGAGGGTTTGGAGAAACATAGTTAAAAGGACAAATCAATCAGTAGATCTAGAAACCTATGGCATATTATTGACGTCTTCTGCCTACCATATTCTTCATGTTCATTAAAATTCTAAGTTCAGGGGAGCCCCGGTGGCTCAGCGGTTTAGCACCACCTTCAGCCTGGGGTGTGATCCTGGAGACCCGGGATCGAGTCCCACGTTGGGTTCCCTGCTTGGAGTCTGCTTCTCCCTCTGCTTCTCTCTCTCTCTCTCTCTTTCTCTGCCATGAATAAATAAATAAAATCTTTAAAAAAATCTAAGTTCAGAATTTAAACAAAACAAAGTAAAATAGTCAAAATGGAATGGAAAAAATTGATACTTAGCTAAAATATTTTAGAACTTAGCTAAAATATTTTAGAACTCTATGGTCTTCACCTTATTAACTATTCCTTGTTTTAATATTAACGCACATGGTCAAGGGTTAGCTCTCGGATATCCAGAGGATTTTAACAAAGAAAAAGGTGATGCAACAAAGAAGAAAGGATCAAGTTTCATGAACTGCTATTTGGAAAATTCATCTGCTAAAAGAGGCAAAGAATGATATAAGATGTTAAAAACAGATGGCCTAAGTCACAGTGCTACATAACATAAGTATGGAAACAAGAACTAAAATAGCCCAAGTAATATTTTTATTAACAAGATGCCAAGTACAGCAGCAAAAATACCTTTAGGAAGAATCTCACTTCAGAAAAAGGTTTTCCCCCTTACACTTGATGCTATTTTCTAAATTACTCTTGGTCTGTTGCATATGTTCAAGCATCCGGGTACTTGCCATGCTCAGATGAAAGAAACTAACCTCTCTCCTTGAATGAGAACTCCTTATCTTATGAGCCTACCTGTGTGATGGAGATAAACAAGAGGAAACTAAACACACAACCTAGAAGAAAGTGCTACAGAGAATTCTCTGTAGAATTCTCTTACAGAGAATTTTTTTGTACATTAAACAAGCTGACTGGAGAATTCTCTGGTCTTTGAATTAGTTATGAAGAAAGAAACATTCATTATCTCTTGTGACAGTAAATGTTGCTGGAGTGACCTTAAGATTATTAAAGGTGATGCCGGGAAATCATTTCAAGAACATGGACACACATGGGAATGGGTATGAGCAGTGAGCTATGATCACCCACAGATATTACTATTACAAGACCAGCACACAACAAGCAGATCGAAGCATGGTAAATGCAAAGACATGTGAAAAAAATCTCCCAAATCAGAAAGAACAGTCTGAGATTCATAGAATGATTCACTTGTATGGCCCTATCAATAAATAGTATTCACTAACATATATGGATTTATTATTCATCTATACATTATGCCTAGGGACTACCTTGGAATACTGGCATGGTATAGTGGTTAAGAGCATGGAATGTAGAGCCAGACAACCTGGATTTGAATCTGAGCATCTGTCTACGGCCATACCACCCTGAACGCGCCCAATCTCATCTGAATCTGAGCATCTCTGTTCTGGACAAAATAGGTGACTAACCTGAGCTTCATCTGCATGTTTTCTCACAAAACTATTCTAAATATTGAATGAGCTAATGGATTTAAAGTCCTTAGAACAGTGACCAATACATACTGTTCACCGTATACCATTTATATTACCATTATATATTATGTACATAATGAAGATAAGCACAAATGAAAATTCTAATATTTGAATTTGCTTGCACAACTCCACCTTTGACAACAATCTGAGGGACAGTTTAACTTGGGAACAAAGGATAATCAAAAGATGAAGATGCCCATCCCTGTTCAAGCAATGACCAGGAAAGATAAGACAAAAAGGTGCTAATATTTGTCCTGACAGTACGTGGTATCTTGGACTTCACTCACTATTGAAGTAATTTGCTTCAAATTGCTTCAAGATTAGATTTCTGAAATCTAGAATAGATTTCTGAAATCTAATGTCACCCTGCTTATAAACTTCAAATTATTGTGATCTTTGTGGGCATGAATCAGTATCCCAAATTCACTGAAAAGTTTGAGTTTTAGGGCCTAGCAGGCTGTGGGGCAGACCCTTGGTGGGGACAAATTTGCCAGGGTAATCCCTCCTAGTGGTACTTGCCAGCCCATCAACCAGGCTGCCTCTTCCTGGTGACATCCTAGCTACTAAGATACCTTAGGTTGCCTTAAATTCCTGTAAGTGGAATTGTAGAGAACTGACACTCTGTAGTTTCAAACTTTAGAATTTAAGGAATCTAGATTTATTTAGGTATGTAGATTCAAATTACAAAGTTTATTTTTCCTTTTTCAGTTTTATAATCTTATTGGGGTATGAGCTAAAGAAAAATAGGCAGCCATGGTTAAATAATGATATTGAACAATATTTTTCAAGGCCCTGAAAATCCTTTCTTGTGAGAGGTCATCCTTTGTATTAGAAAGATCTCTTAAAAAAATTTTAAAAAAAAGATATCTTTTAAAAACACATACAGTAAAATGACTGATGATGCTCTATATTTAGGACTATTACTACGATGTCATCACATGGAAAGGAGCTAGAAAGCTCCAACAAGGTCACTGGTACTGTATCAGACCCTCTTAGGCCAACTTCCAGACCTCACATCATTGCAGCGATCACAACACAGCAAAAGCATTCGCATTTGCCTTACAGTTGTCTGAACATCCACTCACAGCCTATGTTGTAAGCTATCCTTACATTACAATCAACAAAGATTCACCTTATCCTAAGTTTTATGATTTGTCATTGGTCACAATGTCTCTTTTTCTCTTTTACAAAGAAAAATAACAATATGACCCTGAGTTCAAAAACCCTAAGAAACACTAACTTGTAACTAAGTCAGCCTGCCTCTGTGGCATTATGTAAGCTCTCCAAGTCATGTTCCATTTTGTAACAGATTTATCTAAAAGCAGTGATACTCGAAGTACTTTTTATTTCACAGAATTTACCATTATTACCATTCCTTGAACCCGTGAAAAAAATCAAGAAACAAACTCTTTAAGTCAAGATATCCTTGGAGAATAATTTAATAAATAATTTAATAACCATGACTACTTTCAAGGAGCAAAGCAGTCCTATTTCTGAGTACCTCCCCTATATTTGTACTTCTGAGCCTCATCTCTATGGTGCTCACTAAAAAACTCATGTCTTGCTGAAAATGACTTCACAAAGAAATCTTCACTTCTCTGTTTTCAAATCACTGCAAATTGTCATGTCTTTATAGAAATCACCATCAAAAGGCGGTGAACGAAAACCAATAAAGCAACTGTTATTAAAATTCATAATTCTTTCTTCCAAGTAGGTTAATAATGGGTTAACTGTAGTTTTTACATTTTTTGAAGCGTTTGAACACAATAAAATTTTCGTTCTCTGGCACTGCTGAAAGAGGGTACCTTTTGAAAAATGTTTGATGTCCAATATATTCTCCATCTTACCTACAGCACAAGACTTACTTAAGTGTTCTGCATTCTAAGTTTTATCTTCTAAGGAAGCTCCAAAGAATTTTTCAACTTTTTCTTCATAATTAGTGCCTTTCCATTTCTTGCCTCAAGGAAAAGGCAAATTATCATCTTTCAGGTTATATTTGCAAGTGGTTATCTTTGTTCAGTTGTGTGCTAGTAAATGTTTAACAACCAGTTCTCCAAACAAAAACAAACACAATAAAACATAAAGCCTTCACTAGTAACATCTGCCAATTTCGGTGGTATAAATACTTCCAACAGAGCTGATTTCAAATTACCAATATAATGATATTGAATGCAGAATTAGGAAGAGATATCTCTACCATATAGATACAACAGAAATAATGTCAAGAATGTTGATAAGATGCAATAAAATAATTAATAAGTGATTAATTTTGAAGATGTATTACCTTTCATTTTCATATAATTTATTTAATTGTAAGATATATTTAATTCTCAATAATGTATGTGTTTAACAATCATCTTTCACAAGCCATTAAGAGCTGGCTCCAGTACACCACTTCTTCTATTATGACAGTTAATCAAAATTTAAGCTTATACTCTCTTCATGATAGTAAAATCCATATTTTAAACATTCATCTAAATACACTGTACACTTTTTTTTATTGGTTGCTATATTTCTACTCATGATAGTTAGAATATGTTGCTATCTTCTTTCAAGTTCATGGAGGAAAAGACTAAATGCAGGACATGAACTTGATATTACTGTGGAAGTCAATGTTTGATTTTGTTTGAGAAATTACATTCTCTTTGGCTGATTTATGATATGATAAGTTGTTAAAAAAAATAAAACTGGCTGGAAAAATCTCTGAAAAGTCCCAGAAAAATCACAATGCCACTGTGAGGATCAATGATGATCAGAATAATCTTTTCTCACTTAAAGAGGCCTTCGATGTCAATACAAACTAAACTAATGAGCTCAAGTTCCTATTAGCACAGAAGTTCAGTACTTTCTAATCAGGCATTTTCCAAGGCTTTAAAAAGAAAGCCACAAATCATAAAACCTTCCTCATAAAGTATACAGAAATCATAATCTTCACACTCCAAAATTCTTTTTATAATTATTGCAACTAATGCTATTAGTAGCAAACACTATTGCTAAGCACTGGTTTGGCTATTATATATAGCACCTCATTTAATCCTCATGGAGGATTAAATCCATTTAACCACATGGAGGAGGTACTTCTGCTACTCTGATTTTTTTTAAAGATTTTCTTTGTTTATTATTTATTTATTTATTTATTTATTTATTTATTTATTATTTATTTGAGATAGAACACAGGAGAGGGGCAGAGGGAGAGATAATCTCAAGCAGACTACACACTGAGTACTGAGCCCGATTCGGGGCCCATCTTACCACCCTGAGATCAAGACCTGAGCCACAATCAAGAATCTGATGATCAACTCACTGAGCCACCCAAGCACTCCCTATCATCCTCATTGTAAAGGTGAGCAAACAGGTGAGGTTTACATAGATTAAATAATTAGACTAAATAATGCTGGGAATAAAGCTGAAACCCAAGCCCAGGTTTACCTAACTCCCAAGCACTTCTTTAATTCCACTATGTTTCTTAATTCCACCCTGTGATCTTTATCTCATTTGTACTCCACCCAGTATTCAAACCAGAAACCCTAAACTTTTTAATGTTGTGTAGTCTTTTGTCTCTTACACTTAATCACTAAAACCAATATGTTATACTTCCAGATAGGTCTCATATTTATTTGTCCCTACTGTTCCTATCCTGTTCCAGGCCAACCTCCTCTCTGGCCTAGCAAACTACCATAATCTTCTGCTTGGTTTCCATTCCTTCCATCTTGCCCCAATCCCCTGCATCTTCTTGCTCAATCATTCTCAGCAAGAAGTTAGAATAATCTTTCTAAAATTAAATTCTGATTATGTCAATATATTCATTAAAGTATTTCAGGGAGGGCTGGAGCTAAGACCAAAGTCCTTAAAGGGATTTCTCCAAGCTCTTCAGGATATGCTCTTCAGGCTCTGATATTGCAACTTCCTCTTCTATGGTGACCACCTTCTGGTTCTCAGAAGATGCCAAGCTCTTACCAACTGGCTTTTAAACAAGAATTTTCTTCCCCTGAGGGGCTAATCTTCTGTTCCTACCCTTCCCCAACACTTTCATTTTGATATGGTTAATTATTGAAATCTGAACTTAAAATTTCTGGTGCCAAGACTACATATAGCAGGAATTCAGTGGACCCTTGCACAAACATTTTCTTCAGCTAGATTATATCATATATTTGTTCTTATAGGAGAGAAGCTATCAGCCATTTGAAATGATCCATTATGATGATCTAATTAACCATATTCATTAGTATCACTCTGCAAGGAAACACAAGGATAGTTTAACTTCCCAGGGGCCATTATCAAAAAAAAAAAAAAAAAAAAAGAATGGACCAGGCAGTTTTTACAGAATGAATGCACAAATAACATTTCTAAGTTAGAAGACTTTGTACTTTCATTGAGATAATTTTGGGGACCAGAATATAAGAAGCAGTAGTAATAACTCTTTCTAAGCAGCAAGTAGCAATTTTCTATACGAATCAAAGCAGTTTTTAATAGAAGTCAGATGATTTCAAGATACAGATTATAAATATTTTATTGATGACTGTTTCATTAGAATATCAGTTAAATATGCAAGGGACTTGAGAATTCGGAATGTTCTGGCTGTTGCTCAGAGCAGACTCTTCAGATTTCAACATAAAATCCCCAAGTGTATGACTCTTTGTGAGTACACAAATGAAAAAAAAAATCACTAGGATTATGCAGGTGATATAGTCTTATCTGTGTAGGTACTTTTGAGGGGCTGTTTACACCTACAAGCCTAGATTCTTTCAACACACAACAAAAAGAAAGACGGGATAAGGTCTGGAAAAACATCAATATTTTTTTGTCTTTTAACCTATTACATCAGCCAGCATTTCCTTATAGTTGTGATTATTACATTACGACTTGATTACTAACTATTATTGCCACAGTTGGAAAAGTAAAAGCCCGGCATGGGGCCATCTCCATTAAAGGAATATGAAATTCCATAACAAGCTCTAGGGCTGCATGGCTGCTGTGTGGTTGAACTCAGAAGTACATAAGTATCTACTTAAGATGCTGTTTGAAGGAGAACCCTAACTTACATCATTATTTCATTTAGTTTGAACTGTACCATGGATTTTTCCATTAAGCAATATTAGACACTTAAACACTATACTGAGGTTATTCGTGCTCTAAAAAAAAAGGCTGTGTAATTTTTTTTTCTATTCTCATTTCAGAAGATGAGAATTTTCTATCACATGTATATGCAATCCAGATTTTGCCTTATAGAACAGACTAACTGGTTACATAAACTAGAGAACACTAGTTATGTTAAAGAGGCAGAACTGAGAAGGGAAGCATTAATATTCATGTTTGGTAATATGGGCACATGCCATTTAGGAAACCAGAGAGAAAAAAGCTTTAGATGCTGTAATGTAACAGGCCCAGGAAGTACAAAATTAAAAAAAAAAAGTCAAATATATTCAAAGCATATAGATTGATGTTGATAGGGAAAGGGAATTATGATACTATTTTACATCTATTCTTCTTTTATGTGTCACTCAAATGACAAGATGGCCTTGGATGAGAAGTGAGATCTGATGAAGTTTTTTGACAGTGTTTTTAAGACAAAATCTAGTGATGGAAAACACCAAGCTACTTAAATATTAAATATTTTATAGAGGGTAATCATCATAGCAAGAACACTACAAATCATATATATATATTTGATATATATATTTCAAATTAGTAAACTAGTATATATTTGATTATGCATGAGACAGACTGCGTATGTGAGAGTGTGTGTTAATATACACTCAAAATAATAGAGATATCTAGGGAAGATATGTTACTTGATTTGATTTTCAAAACCAGAGATTTGGAGATTTGTTTATTCAAGTGACCATAATTGTGTGAAGAAAATCTATATTTAGCAGGATTAAAGCTTTCTTGAGGTGAGGATGAGGTTACTTCTCCTTTTCTGTCATACTTGCCCATTTTCTTTCCCATGTGGGATTCCTCTCCTTAGAAGTGAAGGCATATTTCTGATTGGAGCCAATCTAAATCTGGATATCCTCACTATCAGAGAGAGGAATTCAAAATGGTTCCAAATCTCAATATCTACACAATTAACCTTCTCCTTCTCCCAAAGGCTTGGCTCAACCCCCCTTTCAATCCTCACTCTACTGATATTAGCAAGAGCTTCATCTCTGAACAGGATGAGAAATGAGTACGAGTAGAACCTGGAAAAACACAGAGCCTGCAATTTGCAAAGATGCTAGAAGAACCACCTTGTATAGAGGCATCAGGTAGTACAGGAAATGATAAAGTCAGAATTCCCTCCCCAGCCCTGTGGCTGGTTCCACAATCTCCTGATTCTGGATAAATCACAGAAGCTGAAGAGACCGTTATTTTCTCACTTTAGAAAGAGCAACACCAATAATATTAGAAGATTATTATTTAAAACTTATTAAAATTTCTCTTTCTTTTTGCCACCATCGCTGAAGTGCCAGTAGCCAAAGTGAAGTTCAACCCCTCGGTGATTTTCTGATGGGAACGAAAACTATAAAAGGCATTTCAATGCACCTTTCCACATTTGCAGTAAGATGTTGTCTTCCTCCCTTTACAAAAAGCTGAGACAGAAGAAACACTGATCCATGACTATCCAAAAGGTTGATAGAACTACACACAGTGTGAGGACACTACAAAGGTCAGCAAATTGGTATAAAGTAGTCCAGGATTATAGGAATGAGTACAGCGAGAGAAGGCAAATGGTGCAACTGACCATGTGGGCATTCACTCTAGACTAAAACTGGACAGAGATCACAAAAAGATCCTTGAACATAAAGCCAAATCCCATCAAGAAGGAAAGGAAAAGGGCAAATACAAGGAAGAAACAATTGAAAAGATATAGGGATAAAGTAATCTACATACAACTTTAAATAAAAAGTGTAAAAATGAAAGAAATATTGGAATTATATATAATTTGATCATTAATAAAATTGTGCTCATAAATGATTCCCCCCCGCAAGCAAATATGTGTTCCTTATTTTCCCCCGGATGTCTGAAATAATTTTCTTGCTCCATTAAGAGTGATGGACTCCCATAAAAACTGTTTAATCTAGGACCCAATGCTTAGGTGAGTCACAGTATACTGAAAACCACTACTTGTTAATCTCTGTTGATATTTTATATTTTGTGCTCTCCTAGTTTTTATAATCTAGACATTCATGAGTAACAATGCTTTGTCCTTCTCTTATAAATCATGCACACAATTTTGTGTTTTTCTCTTTACAAATTAAAACACACCACACCAAAACTTTAAGAAGTCAAACAAAAACGCCTAGTGCTTTTGTTTTCTTCAGTAAGTATAAAGTAAAAGAAATGTTCAAGTGAAATTTAGGGAAGTAAGGGAGGACAAAGGGAATGGAAGCAGCTAAGCAACCATTGAATGATTACTATTCAGTGAGCCCCAATTACAAGCCATACACTGTACTAAGTGCTTTCCATGGACTGTAATATAGTTCCTACACTCCCCCAAGTGAAAGGCAACATGATTATAAATTGCTTAGACAAGAAAACTGAAATGAAAGCTAAAAGTCTTATTGAAGATTCCATTGTGGGTGAATGGGAGACCTACACAGATAGCCATGTATGTGATCCAGAAGAGAAAAGAGAGAGAGAGAGAGATTGAGATGGAGATGAAGATAAGAAGAGGATGGACTGTTCACTTCCTTCCCCCACGTCCAAATTCATATTCAACTTATAAGCAATTCGCATGCCAGCTGTTATTCTGCTCTTTTCTCTGTTCTCCAATTAGTGCTTTCAGTGAAGGAAAATAAAAAGAATGAAAATTTTAATATAAATAACCTCGAATTTTCTTTTTTTTTCAAGTGAACCATTTGCAAAAATTGGCACTTTAAATATCACTAGTAGTAACTAATTACATTTAACCCATTTCATAGCTGTTTCCATCACCTCAGTGTGTTCCATAGAGTTAACCAATACTGCCTTTCTATTAAAAAGTCTATATAGGGCAGCCTGGGTGGCTCAGTGGTTTAGCGCCGCCTTCAGCCCAGGGTGTGATCCTGGAGACCCGGGATCGAGTACCACGTCGGGCTCCCTGCATGGAGCCTGCTTTCCCTCTGCCTGTGTCTCTGCCTCTCTCTCTGTGTGTCTCTCATGAATAAATAAATAATATCTTTAAAAAAGTCTATATTAAACAATATGCATATGAGGTAGGTTCCAGTGTTTGCTAATCAGTTAGCAAAATGCCATTAATTTAGCTTAGTTCAAGGTAATTGGTTACTATAAAAAATATAATTCCCCAGGTGCAGGGAGATGCGTAGACCTACTTTCCACCTAACTAAGGCAGTGATTTTGACTCTCAGGAGCCATAAGCAATCTTTGGAGGTGCCCTAGGGAACAACTGTAGCTAGAGGTTGGGTCTCTTGACCCTCTTTTTCAATCTCTAGCAGAGTGACTCTGTTCCTACATGATTTATAGACTAGAATTTGAGTAAGATTTTGGCTAAGAAACAGTTCAGTTCAAAAAATCTTGAAAATCACTGAGGTAAGGGACTTTCATTTTCTCCAAACATAATTTTGAATATAAAACCAATTAATAGTTGTTACTTAACACTGTCTTCAAAGCTCCCATCAAATTATATTCTGGTGTTATTAATGAAACCAGGATGACAATGAACTCTTTAGTAAAACCATATAATAATATTTAAGTAGCAAGGTTTTAGTGGTTCGATCTGCCTCTTTCACTGAAGTACACTGACACAAGGCAAAGTCAGAGCAAAATAACAGTGTTTGAAAAAGCTTAATAGTCCTTTAACAAGATAAAATAATCATAAGGTTTTTTTTAAATTTATAAGGTATGTATTATGAGAAGTAAAATGAGTCCGATCTGATTTGTCCTTCATAAAATAATATTAATGGCCCAGTACATGCTGTCCTTTTTGTATGCAAATATTGATTATATACTCCTGCAATTTGTCTTTATCATCACCAATTTCAAGGCAAAAGCTCCCCCATTAAAAAAAAAGAAAAGAAACAAAGAAAGAAAAAGGAGTACTGTACATAGCGTTTTCTAACATTTAGGAAGGGATTTTTCCTGTCTACAAGCATTTTAAACTTGGTGTTAATACTACAAAATAGCCTCAAAAGGCTGTACAAATGTAAGGAATAATATAGTTAAACTCAGTTGTTTGCTTCCTATACATGAGAAACTACTCTAGACTCTGAAAACATAACAATAGTAGAAGGAGGAGAAGGAGGGAGAAGAGAAGAAGCCAGGCACCCCTCAGAAAACTTTTTTCTAGAGGATACCTTAAGGTTCAGGATTTTTTTTAAGAGCTCTATGAGATATTATTGCAGCATAATTCACATACTATACAATCCACTCATTTAAAAGTTACCATTCAATGTTTAGTATATTCGCATGGCTGTGTAACCATCACCAAAATCAAATTTTAGAACCTTTCTGTCCCTCTAAAAGAAACCCAATAGCCACTAACAGTCACTTATCATCTCTTCCTATACTACCAGGTTCCACTCCCACCCCACCAGCCCTGACCCCCTACTAATATTTCTGTTTCCAGGGATTTGCTATTGCATATAAATGGAAGTCTACACTATGTGTCTTCTGTTACTGAGTTTTTTACTTAGCATAGTGTTTCTAAGGTTCATCCCATGTAGCATGTGGTATTTTATTATTATTTTATTGTTGAATAACTTCCCATCATATGGATATACTCTATTTTATTCAACCATTTACCATTAATGAAATTTGGGTTGTTTCCATTTGGGGAATGGAAATAAGTAATACTTTAAGAACATCTGTGTCAGGGCACCTAGACTAGATGTCACAGTCAGTTTAGTGGCAGATTCTTGATTTCAGTGTGGGTCAAAATTTCAAGGTCCTGGGCTCCCACATGTGGCTTGATCCCAGGAATGCAAGATCATGACCTGAGCCAGAGCCTGAAACTGAATCAGATGCCTAACTGACTGAGCTACCCAGGTGCCCCTAGAAGAATTACTTATAGATTCGGTATGCAAAAGCCTTTCCAGATAGATTTGTATAAATATTCTCCAGCTCTGTGGGTTGTCATTTCACTTTCTTGATCTTATTTGCAACACACATGTTTCTAATTTTCCTACAGTCTCATTTATGTTTTTTATTGTTGTTATTTGTGTTTTTGATGTCCTATCTAAGAAAATATCTGAGGTTAGGCCTTGCATAATGAGTAAGAAAGAATCAGATTAAGAATAGTAGAAGCACATTCCAGGGAGAGGTAATAGAACAAGCAGTACACTGAAATCCTCTTCCGTTTGTTTAGAATAAAGGAGAGTCCCACAGAGCCATACTGAGCAACTTTGGCACACCATATACCAGCATTAGGATGTACAATGTGGTTCCCAGAAGGATATTATTGACATTATCCTATTGCTACCTGCAGGTTCCACTCATTCAAGGAGTGAATGTCTTTTCCGCAAGACATGCGGAAAGAAGGTCAACATAATGTAAACATTTAAAAAAATATTTCTATTTCTTCAAATAATTAAAAGATTTGTGTTCTCTAATTTGGAGGCCCGGAGGCAAAGCCCAGTTTACATATTTTTAGTTTTCATTGTGATTCTGCACTATATCTAGGAGACTAACAAGTATACCTTAAGAGCTTTTTTTTTTTTTTTTTTTTTTTTTAAATCACTGTTTGTTTCTCCACTCTTTTCTTTTTTTTTTTTTAATTTTTATTTATTTATGATAGTCACAGAGAGAGAGAGAGAGAGAGGCAGAGACACAGGCAGAGGGAGAAGCAGGCTCCATGCACCGGGAGCCCGACGTGGGATTCGATCCCGGGTCTCCAGGATCGCGCCCTGGGCCAAAGGCAGGCGCTAAACCACTGCGCCACCCAGGGATCCCCACCTTAAGAGCTTTTAAAAAATATCATCATTATATGAAAAAGATGGTAGGTAAGAAAAGACATCTCTTCTATCTCTGAATCCAATATTTATTTGGCCTCCTCTTACAGCTTTGATCACACTCCTCCTGATCTTAACCTTTGATTAGAGTCCAAGCTCCTTGATATTTCCTAGCATGTCTATTTTCCATTCATTTATCTAACAAATAAATATTTATAAGATCTAAGTCACTGTGTGTAGAGCACAAAGTCAGATTGAACGCCGCAAGAGCCAGAGAAATGGAGTCATAGCTTACACTGCAGAGCTCCCCTCAGGGTCTCGGCAAAGCGACCCTTTAAAGGGCCTTTGCCTGATATCACAGGCTGGAGCTGTTTCCTCCTCTGACCACCCTGCTTCACCATTCCAGTCTTCCTTCAGAGCATTTCCTTAACAAATCACTTACACACCAAACCTCACCTCAGGAATTGCTTTTAGGGAATTTAACTAAGACCTTATGATAGAGGAAAAACATAGAAACACGATCCACCCATGAAGATACACAACAAACAAGACAGATTTACATTTTTCAAGGAAGCTAGACTTAGAGAACTCTTTGCACAATGAGGCCATCTATCCCCTTGCTTTAACTAGCACTACACTAGCAGATGCTCCATAAGTCTGTGTGGGGTGAAGAATCATGTACAATTATAAAACATGTATACCCGATGACTACACCCTATGCCTCTGATTGAGCAATACTGACCAAGAGGGATTTCAGAGAAGAAATCTATTTAACTGCAGAAGGCAGGATTAATACTAATTAGTGGAAATTAAATGTATCAATTATGGTAAAGCATACAGATCACTCGGACTTAATCTGTCAGAACTATGAAATGTTTCTCCCACAGAAATTAGAGGAGCAAGAAACATAGTGGGAAGTGGACTAAGATGAATTCAAAACTTGAGAAGTCTAAATTGTTTATGTACCATTCCTGAATGTTTTGGCACCAGGAATTAGATAGCTTTGAGCATGCTGACAATCTTATCACCCCGTTTTCCTGGAAATGCTGATTACTCTAAACCTCAACCTAAGTAAAGAATTTTTCGGGCAGCCCGGGTGGCTCAGTGGTTTAGCGCCGCCTTCAGTCCAGGGCCTGATCCTGGAGACCAGGATGGAGACCCAGGATGGAATCCCACATAGGGCTCCCTGCAGGGAGCCTGTTTCTCCCTCTGCCTGTGTCTCTGCCTCTCTCTGTGTGTGTGTCTCTCATGAATAAATAAATAGAAATTTAAAAAAAATTCTCTGTATTTGTGCTGCTGTGTGATAAAGTGAGAAGTCACTCAGGTCTGGCCCAGGGATGAAGCGAAGAGAAAGAAAAAGAGGCAGGAGGTTACAGGCAGCTGCTAACAAAGGGGGAAAGCAGAGTTTGAGAAGGAAAACTCAAAGCTATCAAAGTGGGTAAAGGCTAGAGAAGGGAAAGAAAATCAGCTAAGGTTTAAAATCTACATAGCTAGAAGAGTGAATGTGGAAAACCAGAGAAGTAGCTGAATGACTTATATATGCAAAATAATAGTAGTATTATTATTAATACTACTTCCAAGTATCTTCCAAGATATTGGAAGATATTTTGTTTGAGAAGGCCAGATCTGGGGCAGCCCCAGTGGCGCAGCGGTTTGGCGCCTGCAGCCTGGGGTGTGATCCTGGAGATCCGGGATAGAGTCCCATGTCCGGCTCCCTGCATGAAGCCTGCTTCTCTCTCTGCCTCTCAGTCTCTGTCTCTGTCTCTGTCTCTGTCTCTCTCTCTCTGAATAAAATAAATAAATCTTAAAAAAAAAAAGGCTAGATTTGCTACCCTAGGCCTGGCAGCGGTGTTAGGAAACACTGCCCCCTAGAGGTCCTATATAAGAGAGTTTCCCTCACAAATAGTAGTAGCCTAGGGACAGACTCAGACTTCCCAACCCTGGGATCCTCAATGAAATCTCAAAGGGGACCCCAAACATTGGTCCAATCTTCTGAAGACCTGCACTAGGTAGTGAGCTTACTGAAGGAGGTCATATTAGAATAAGATTTTTTTTTCTTTTTCTAATCCCCGGCAACCCCTTTGGAAATACTACCTGTTTTTAATTTATTATATAGTTAATGTATGCATACAGACACAATTCAAAAGAAACAAGAAATATATACAGTTAAAAATACTCTTCCTTGCATCCTCTGCCTCACAGCTCTCCTGCTTAAGATAATACACACTGCTTTAGTTTTTCTATGGTTTTTTTGGTGTTATTTCATGAATTTTTTAAACAAATGCCAGCACTGTTTTTCTACATGTCTGACCTCCTCCTCCCACCAAGCCATTTAACAATGTATCTTGCAACAGTTTGAAATCAAAATATATATGAAGACCTATTCTTTTTAATAAGTGCATAGTATTCCATTATATATGTGGGGTTTTTGTTGTTGTTGTTGTTGTTGTTGTTACAGATTTGTTCATCTAGTTCTTTACTATTACATACTTAAGTTGTTT